>NC_135322.1:26503501-26617331 GCF_048772815.1 Callospermophilus lateralis | reverse complement strand
TAACCATAAAAAGAGTCTATCAAGAGGAGGTGACAGAGGCAGAAGTTTTTAGTTTAAGGCCTACAGATATTCCTAACCTACACAGGTAGGCTTGGTGTTTGCTAGTATTATCCAGCCCTAAGTAACAGAATTAAAGGTTTCTCTATTAGACACAGAGGTCATACTAGTAAAAGGATTTTGCAAGATCAGATGACATTAAATTATTAAACTGTATCTTATGAGGAGGGACAAATTTAACACTAAAAGTTAAATATTAAGTTGACATTCCTGATAACTGGGGATATTAAAGACTGGTGAGGAAACTTCTATACAGTGACATGTTCCAGCTGCTGCAACATTTATTCAGTACTCATGGTTTTGTTTCTCTCTCAGAAGAACCCATCCCCAGATGACTTTACAACCTGTTCTTCCCCAACCAGACTTCAAACTGAACTGACTTCTAAAAGGCAACTCATGTCTCTCACGCCATGCACCCTCACGTCACTCTCTCTCAGCTCAGAAGAAGCCAAAATGTCTGACGTGTCATTTCTTACAACAATGAAGCCAAAAAAATAAATAGACTATCAATATAAGTAGTTAATTAAGTCAGGTAAAATCAGGAATCCAGTTTTGGGTGAGTTCTAAAAATTTGGAGACTGTTACCTGAGGGATTAAAATGCCCTCAGTGCTCTTCCCCTACCCTATCAAAGACTTGAAAGGGACACATTAGAAAAGGGGGGAATGATAGACCCATCCTGATCTTTTATTAAAATTGGGAGCCATCTTGCCACAAAGCCAGGAAAAGATAACTTTGGCTTAACTATAAATTACTGCACATTCTGAACCTGTTTGGAATGCCTGCCAGTGCATTGAACTCACCCATGCCTGGCTCTCTGACCAGATAGCAGCCCTCTCTGAAACTTTAGTGACAACTCATGAAAATTGGCCTTACCTGGGCAGAAAATGACCCTCTCTGAGGATCTAATGGTCCTCATAGATTCTGATGTTGGGGCCAGCAAAAGAAAATGTAAACTACCATTTGTTTGATGCTTGTCAGAGATCTGTTATCTCTAACCCCCGTTTTGTGTAACTTTCTGGGCAATAAAGCTGGGCTGTAGGAAAGGTGGGGTTGCTGTCTTGTTCCCGCCATTTTGCGTGGGAGATGCAGCCCGACTAGTGGAAATAATAATCTTGCTTTAATTTGATTTTAATTGGAGTCAGTGGTCTTTTCTTGCATCCTGGTCTAACAGGTAAACACTCCACAAACATGGAGCTCTGCCGGCCAAAAGACTTCTTGAGAAACTGCCTCTGAGGTTGTGCACTTGAAATATATGTTGTTTTCAGAAGCTTTCTAGTGAGAGCATCAAAGCTGTGTCTGAATCTATGTGACTTGGTGGACATGGTTTCTTATTTTACAAAAGACATGAGGCAGCAGTGCTGAATTCACTCTTTTAGGTAAACTGTGGCCACTTAAGGCTAAGTGTCTCCCCGTGTGGACTGTGAAGCCATTTGGTCATCCTCCACTTTTCGTGGTGTTTCTTGCTGCTGCAACTGGAAGTTTGGTATTTGCTTCATGAAATACAACGAGTTCAACTGGGACTGAGTGCTGGAGGGATTTCTGTCATGTGTGGTGGGTCAAGTTCTGCAGGAGCATGCACCAACAAGGATTCTATCCCACATAGATTGCCCCCTTGACCATAGCAACCTGATTCTGAACATTGCCCTGAAAATCTCCATATAAAAATTTGCCTTTATATGGAGAAGTTTCAGACATATAAGGTTCTGCTGGATGCACCATGTCAGTCACAAGCCATTTGGAAGCCAATGGCAGATCCACAAGGCCCCACCAGAGATGTTTTATCATACACCTGCACACCACCGCTATAGGCTCACTATTCAGTAGGCTCCAACTTACTGGCATTTCGGTTCTACACCATTTTCATGAAACCCAGTCAATCAAGGCACTGTCTGGTACACTCTTGATCAGCAACAAGACATCAAAAGGTTCTCCAGTGCCACTTGGTCATGGGAATGTCAAAAATGTCATGGTATTTATCTAGCCACATTCAAGGCTGAAGTTGGAGGCACTGGGGTTTTCAATTCATTTAGGAACCATTAAATGGTGAGGAAGCTCATTTCAATGAAAGCTCTGGAGAACTCTCACAGGCAAGTCTTCCCAAAGAGTGGCCAAAATGTCACATGAAGCCAGGCCCATTGAGGTCTACAATGTAAGGTCCATTTGTGTTTTGACTCTCAACTATGACTGCCAAGTCTTTCAAATTAAAATCATGTGATATCCTGGCTGAGATTCCCAGTGATCTGTGGAGAGCCACCATGGGCCTAGATCTCAGTTTCCAAGGGCGACTCTCATTAGTGGCCTCAGTCTCTAAGGGGAATCACAGCAGAGTTCAAGCACAGGTGGACCCAGTCATCTATTCCAACTGCCACACAAATGACCACAATTGAAACCAAAACACTCCAACATGACCCTCTTCTTCTGCCATGGAGACACTCATCATAACCTCTTGCTGCAGGTTTCCATTGAGGGGCACAGCCCAAGAAAGTGTCCAAATAAGCTCCCTTACCCCTCATGTGCCTAAAGTCAGGGTGGCCTGGACACCCTTCCTGTGAACCAGGAGTGATCAAATAGGCCTGCCCTTAATACTGCCCTTCTTCTCCATTTTGACTTACTGACTGTCAGTTATAGATTCTTTGTGTGAATTGGAGTCAGGAGAAAATCCAATCACCTATGCCCTAGCCTCTGCAGGGTTTGAAGAACTCTTTTGACCCAAAGGATATCTATTATCACTTGTTAGAGATCCGGACTTACAGAGGAAGGCAAGAGACTTCATCCACATTGACTGCTTTTTTGGCCATTTTGGTTTTGGATTCACACATGGGATCTTTCTGTAGATTCATCAGTTGCTGAAAATCTAAGCCACAGCCTCACACAGGGCCAAGAAGCTTATTCAGACACATCCCTTTCTAAGCAATTAAGCAAAGAGCCACAGGTGATGCCCATTTATTTCCATTTGAAAACTGTTTTCTTCAGGCTTCCCAAAGGGGTGGCCTGAGGCAAAGACCTTCCTGACATTCAGGGCAAAAAATCAACTGATAAGCAAAAGGCCCAAAGCAGGGTTTCTCCACTAAGACTTTACTGGTCACACTAATATCTGAGATTTCTGAGATGCTCCAATTGCCTTTAGCTATCCAGTACATGGCCATGTAACAAAGCTTGGAGGTGGTACATATTTTGGACACAAAACCATGAGCCTATTCTAGAGAGTGGCCAGAATTCAGGAAGAAAACTGGAGCTTAGGAAGATTGTAGGTGTTGCCCATTCATAAGGCAAGCTGCAGTCCATTCATCAATTGGGCAGGATGAGTGCTGGGAAGCTTTCTACTAGACAGGACACATCCATTGATGCATTCTCTTTTCAAATGTCTACAACCACGGACACAGTGGGATACACAGATAGAAACCCTCACCTTGTCAAACGACTTTCTAGAAGCACTCCACGCCAAACCAAACAATCCGCCTTTCCTACCAATTCTCAGAACATGAGACAAAACCAAAAACTCACACCCACACCCACAAAGCACCTCCTTCCCCCAAGTAGGTCTTTGATTATCCGGAGTTTCCTCTGACTGGTGGGCCATACTATGTTCCCCCAAATGGCCTGTACTATCTCAGATCTGGTGTCTTTGTCAACTCTTTGAAGTAGTCAGGAGCCAGTGGTGAAACACTACCTGTTTTTCAGGAAACACCCATCTTCATTGCTTTTCTGGCATTTGGCCATCCTCACATCAGTAGGTAGCAAGAGAGACTGACTCTGTCCTTGGTAAATCAAATCAAGTGAGCAAACTGGGACTGGGACTGGGACTGGCTCTGGGTGCCTGCCTTCCTGATTCCCAAATTCAGAGAGTTCCATTACCAAGAAAGTGAGGTGAGGTCACTTCCTTCAGGAACTAAATGAGGTCACTGCCTTGGCAACCACTTTGTCCTAACAGTTAATTCCAAGGGTCCCATGAGATGGAGGCTGACCCAATTCCTGTGACATTTTCACAAGTTAGAATGGTATATCAACAATAGACACCTGGGAACAGCTCTCCACACAGGCCTGGTTTTGTCCATCTTCTCTACATTAAGACGAGAGAGGCTGATTCAGACACAACCCTTCATCCTGACCAGGTTGTTTGCCATGGAAGATGACTTGTGCTCTCTCAGTTCCTTCATACCTGTCTACATGTTTTCCAGGAATAATTTCTGCATGGACCTTTGAGGTTCTCACTAGGTGGAAGATTCCCTACATTCCTGTATTGTAAGACCAAGTCTGTTCCAGCTCTTCTGTAAAGTTAGATTGAGTGTACAGTGTATGGTTAGGGTTAATAACAAGTTTGTTTTGTGTTAGGAAATATTCTGCTTGATGAATTATGGTATTGGGAACCTGCGATACTTACAAGAATATATAGGTGAAATATAAGTATGTAAACAAAAATCTAGGTAAGATTTGAAGCCCAGAAAATCACTGGGCCCTTGATTGGGATACTTAGCTTGAATTACGTTCTGCACAGATGTCTCAGATAAATTGATATACAATGGCATAGAAACTTGTACCTTGGATGATTGAATGTAGAAGAGAACATCCACTCAAAGAGAGATAGTGAGTAGGATCAGGAAGATAGTTGGTAAGTATCGGAAGAGAGTGAGGATAGGATTTGGACCAAAAGTTCTTTAGCAATAGGATTTCGGTTAGAGAGTGAATGTCAATGTCAGCACATGTGAAGGGTCAGTCACAATGATGAACTGAGGAAAACATGTAGGAATGCAGATATCAATAGAGACATTAGGAAATCAGGCAAAGTATAAAGTGAGTGATAGGAGTAGATATTTTCAACAGGGTTGAGCTTGAACATATAATCTTAGGAAGAAACAAATATGTAGTCACCAATAGGATTGATTTCAGAGCATTAGGCAACCTGGACATGGATGTTTTTAGTAATCCATGTTCACTTTCTATTTAGGATTTGGTACAATCATAAGTGTGAACTTTGCATTTTTTGTAAAGAATATTACTGTGATGAAATGTATATGTAGATCAGGTGACATGAGTATTTCTTCCACCATTTCTGGGAGCGCTATTTTGAGGACGTATAAATTTGTATTGCGGGTACAAAAAAGTGTACCCTGTGTCTATGAATATATAGAAAATGCATGAATAGACCATACTATGAATGAATAATATAACTGGTTCCAAATTGAAATAATGGATTGAATTGAAATGTGAAAATATATAAGAAATCTTATATTATTATACAATCATTCATTCCAACCCATTATACATCTAATGGTAATATGATGATTATGGTTTATCATGAAGAGTGTTTGAGTTTTGCTTCAAATTGATTATGGAAGTCGAAAATAATGTGTTTGGAAAGAAGTCTCATGAAAAGACCAGTCAGGAAACCTGGAGGAATACATGTGTTCTTAAGCAGGTAGTGATTGAAAGTGAAACAAATGCCTATAAATTTGCAAAATTGTGGATGAATTATATGTCCTATGATATGCATAAAGTTAAGAAATAGTAATGTGCCAGTTTTGAATAAAAATGAACGACAAAATACACATCATCTCCCATAGGAATCGACAAGCATTGATGTTAAACTGGGTCAGTTACTGTAGAAATATTAGGATTTGAATGCACCAATCATTGAAGGTAATTTTCAGTACTAGGAAACAAATATGTATTTCAGGTGGATGAATATTTTTGAGAATAATCTTGTGAAAATTTGATTATAAATCCACATACATGAACATGAATCAATTTTGGGACTGTATATAAGACACATATATTTCATATTTTGAAAAATCTGGAAAATATATATATATATATATATATATATATATATATATATATATATATATATATATACACACACACAATAACCTGATTCTGAACATGGCCCTGAAACCTCTCTATATAACAAGGTGCCTTACATTGAAGGGTATGCAGGCTGCTCCAAGTCAATCACAAGCAATTTGGAAACCAATGGCAGATCCACATAGCCCCACCACAGACGTTTTGTCACACATTTGCCCACCACTGCTCTAGGCCCACTACTCAGCAGGCTCCAACTTACTGGCATCTCTGGTGTACACCATTTTCATGAAACCCAGTAAATCAAGGCACATTCTGGTACACTCATGATCAGCAACAGGAGATCCAACTGTTCTCCAGTGCCACCTGGTCATGGGAATTTTAAAAATTTCATGGTATTTTTCTAGCCATTTTTAAAGGATGAATTTGGAGCCACAGTGGGTTTTAATTCTTTCACGAACCATTAAATTGTTAAGGTCTGTAAACAAGTCTGGATGGCGCCTGGCCAAATGCCAGAGGGAGTGGTTTGTAAAGTAACAAAAGCAAGCCATTAAGTGTGGAGATTCCTTATTGGTTGACTGCTGTATCTATTTTATGCTAATTAGATAAGCTGTAAAATCTATAAATACCACTCCTGTCCTACAATAAATGGCTTCCATTCCTGCTGCATCAACGTACACAAGTTATTCGTCACCCCCCGGTTATTTTGCCCAGCCAGCTGGCTGCGGCATTAAATGTTGTGGAAGCTCATTTCAATGAAAGCTCAGGAGAACTCCCACAGGCAAGGCTACCCAAAGAGTGGCCTAAATGTCAAATGAATCCAGGCCCATTGAGGTCTACAATGTGAGGTCCATGTGTGTTTTTACTCTCAAATATGGCTGCCAAGTCTTTCAGAATAAAATCATGTGATATCCTGGCTGACATTCCCAGTCCTCTGTGGAAAGCCACCCTGGGCTTAGATCTCAGTTTCCAAGGGCGACTCTCATGCGTGGCCTCCTAAAATCCCAACACAATTCATGGCAATACTTCTCTGAGGTCAGTTCCAGAACTCAGTTCTAAGGTGAATCAAACCAGAGTTCAAGCCCAGGTGGACCCAGTCTTCTCTTCCAACAGCCAAACAAATGAATACAATTAAAACCAAAACACTCCCACAAGGCCCTCATCTTCTTCCATATAGATACTCATCAAAACCTCTGGCTGGAGGTTTCCATGAGGGGTGAAGCACAAGCCAGTGTCTGAAATAATCTCCCTTGCCCTCATTTGCCTAAACTTATGGTGGCCTGGACACCCTTCCTGTAAACAAGGAGTGATTTAATAAGCCTGCCACCAATACTGCTCTGCTTCTCCAATTTGAGGACAACTGACTGTCAGGTATAGATTCTTTATGTGATTTGGAGTCATGAGAAAAACCAAGCACCTATGGACTAGCCTCGGCATGGCTTTGAAGAACTCGTTTAATTCAAAGGATCCCTAAATTCACTTGATGGAGGTAAGGAACCCAACAGAGGAAGGCAAGAAACTTCATCTACAATGACTGATCTTTTTGCCATTTTGGTTTTGGATTCACACATGGGATCTTTCTTTAGATCCATTAGGTGCTGTGTATCTAAAACACAGCCTCACACATGGCCAAGACTGATTCACACACATCTCTTTCCAAAGCATTTAAGCAAACAGCCAAAGGTGATGCCCATTCATTTCCATTTGAAAACTGTTTTCTTCAGAATTCACAAAGGTTTGGCCTGAGGCAAAGACTTTCCTGATATTCAGGGAAACAGAAGAATAGGGAAGCTAAAGGCCCAAAGCAGGTTTTCTCCACTGAGACTTTCCTGGTCACACTGATATCTGAGTTTTTTGAGATGCTCCCTTTCCCTTCAGCTATAGAGTACATGGCCATGTCACAGAGGTTTTAGGTGGTACATAACTTAGACACAAAACCATGAGCCTATTCTGGAGAGTGGCCAGATTCAGGAAGAAAACAGGAACTTAGGAAGATAGTAGGTGTTGCCCATCGATAAGGCAAGCCACAGTCCATTCAAAAATTGGGCAGGATAAATGCTGGGAAGCTTTCTACTAGACAGGACACATCCATAGATGCATTCTGTTTTCTAATGTCTACAACCACGGACACAGAGAGTTAAACAGACACAGAAACAGTCACATTTTCAAAGGAATTACTAGACACAGTCCACTCCAAACCAAACAAACTGCCTTTCCTACCTATTCTCAGAACACGAGAAAAAAACACAAACTCACTCCCACAAAGGCACCTCTTTCCCCAAGTAATTCAGTGACTATCCAGAGTGTCCTTTGACTGGTGGGCCATACTATGTTACCCCAAAATTGCCTGTCCTGTCTCAGATATGGTCTCCTTGGCCAAATCTGTAAAGTTGTCAGGAGCCAGCAGTGGGCAACTACCTTTTTCTCAGGAAAGGCCCCTCTACAGAGATATCCTGGCATTTGGCCATCCTCACATCAGTAGGTTTCAAGAAAGACTGACTCTGTCCTTGGTAAATCCAAACAAATGAGACCACTGGGACTGGGACTGAGACTGGGGCTGGCTCTAGGTGCCTGGCTTTTGGATCCCAAGTTCAGACAGTTCCACCACCAAGGAAGAGAGGTGAGGTCACTTCAGGCAGTGAATGAGGACAACCTTGGCAACCAATTTGTTCTAACAGTTGCTTCCAAGGGTCCCATGAGATGGAGGCTGCCCCTAATTCCTGTGACACTTTCACAAGTTAGAATGGTGTATCAACCATAGGCACCCGGGAACAGCTCTCCACACAGGCCTGGGTTGGTCCATTTTCTCTATATTAAGAACAGAGAGGCTGATTCAGACACAACCCTTCATCCTGACCAGGTTGTTTGCATTGGAAGATGACTTTTTCTCTCTCTAGTCCTTCATAGCTGCATACATCTTCTACAGGAATCATTTCTGCATGGACCTTTGAGGTTCTCAGCAAGTGGAAGATCCTCTACATTCCTGTATTGTAAGACCAACTCTGTACCTGCTCTTCTGTAAATTTAGATTGAAAAAAAGAGTGTATGGTTAGGGTTAATAACATGTTCAATTTGGGTTAGGAATCATTCTGTGGGATGAATTATGGTATTCTGAATCTGCGATGTTTATAAGAATATATAGGTGAAATATAAGTAGGTAAACAGAAATCCAGGTAAGATTTGCAGCACAGAAGGGCATTGGGCCCTTGATTGGGATACTTAGCTTTGGATTATCTTCTGCAAAGATGTCTCAGATAAATCGAAATACAATGGCATAGGTCCTTGTACCTTGGATGATTGAATGCCAAAGAGAACATACAGTCAAAAAGGTATAGTCGGTAGGATTTGGAAGATAGTCGATAGGTTTAGAAAGAAGAGTGAGTATAGGATTTGGACCAAAAGTTCTTTAGCAATCGGGCTTCGAATAGAGAGTGAATGTAAATGTAAGCACATGTGAAGAGTCTGTCACAATGATGAACTGGGGAAAATATGTAGGAAAGCAGATATCAATAGAGACATTAAGAAATCAGGCCAAGTATAAAGTGAGTGATAGGATTAGACATTTTCAACAGGGTTGAGGTTGAATATATAATCTTAGGAAGAAACAAATATGTAGTAACCAATAGGATTGACATTTGAGAGCATTAGGCAACCTGGACATGGATGTTTTTAGTAATGCATGCTCACTTCCATTTAGGCTTTGGTACAATCATAAGTGTCACATTTTCTTTTTGTGTAAAGAATATTACTGTGATTAAATGTATATGTAGATCAGGTGACATGAGTATTTTTTCCAACATTTCTGGGAGCTACATTTTGAAGATGAATAAATTAGTATTGGGGTTACAAACACATGTACCCTGTGTCTATAAATATAAAGATAAGGCATGAATAGACCATACTGTGAATAAATAATATAAGTGGTTTCAACTTTAAATAATGGTTTGAATTGATATCGGAAAATATATGGGGAATCTTATATTGATATACAATCATTCATTCCAACCAGTTACACCTGTAATGGTAATATTAGGGTTGTGGTATACCATGAAGAGTGTTTGAGTTTGCTTCAAAATGATTATGGAAATCAAAAATAATGTGTTTGGAAAGATGTGTCATGAAAAGACCAGTCAAGAAACCAGGAGGAATATGTGTGTTCTCAAACAGGAAATGATTGTAAGTGAATCAAATGCCTATAAATTTGTGAACTTGTGGATGAAATATATATCCTATGATGTGCATAAACTGAAGAAATTGTAATGTACCAGTGTTGAATAAAATGAACTTCAAAATACACATCATGTCCCATAGAAATCTACTTGCATTGATGTTAAACTGGGTCAGTAACTGTAGAAATATTAGGATTGCATGCACCATTCACTGAAGTTAGTTTTCAGTACTAGGAAACAAATATGTATTTCAGGTGGATGAATATTTCTGAGAATAATCTTGTAAAAAGTTGATTATAAATCCACATACATGAACATGAATGAATTTAGGGAGTGTAAATAAGACACATATATTTCATATTTTGAAAAATCTGAAGAGTGTATATATATAAAACACACAACACAGAAAATAAAAAGTAGCAATATATATGCCAATCGAAATTCATCATGAAATATATATCATTCACAGATTCAAAAATATATATTTTACCAAACATGATTTATGTATAATGTTGTTCTACTAGGAAGCTCACACATAGGTTGAATTTTCAGTTCCAACAGCATTTATGGGGAGTGATCTCTTCTCACAATTTGTATCTGCCAAGTCAGCCACCTCACAAGAATGTACGTGTGATACCAAGTAGGATTCTATATGCTCAGATAAAAATAAATGTGCTGAATAGGCTACAGAGAAATGGAGACAGGAATTCACATATTTGTTAACTTTAACAAATTTTTAAAAACACATGGAGAACGATTTCAATTAAAAATTAACTAGATTTATAACACCTACCCTATATCATGCAAAAGGCAAGTCCAACTATACACCATGCCTCCTCTGAACTGCTTGTATTTCTATTCTGTGTGGGTTATTTTTCTCCATCATATTAGATTAGTAGTCAGAGTCTAGTAGTGTATGGGTTAGTGTCAGTTGTCCCACCCGGCCGGACACATCAATGTGGGCGACAAACCTAGTTGGGGAGAAAAGAAGGGACAAGAGACACGAGAGATGACAGCAAGACAGGAGTTCTGATCATGGTGCAAACTTTAATTATTCTCACATGGGAATTTATATGCTGCAAATGGGAAAGCTCTCTTGTTGGCAGTTGCAGGATGTCTTCACAAAGTGAGATAACCTCAGAATGTTTCAGGTAGACAGATGGCCGCAGGATGTCTCAGGGAGATATATGGCTGCGGGATGTCTCCCAGGTAGGATATCTCCCAGGGGGCTGTTTCTTGTCAGGGTCAGGCTATTCTTTGAAGGAGAACTTTCTTCTAGCCCCTGACATCAACCCTTTTCTTATATAAAATATTTGACCATACCTTACCCACTATATTTTTAGGGCGTGAGAGAGGCTCTTTTTCTCTAGGAGGCTTTAGAATATCTTCTGATCCGAGCGAGCGTATTCACTAGGAGATTTTGTGGTGGCCTTGGCATGTTTTTGGAGGAGATGGCTTTGAGGGGAAGCATGCCAACTGCCATGCCCCAGAGCATGTCTCTCAGAGGTCTTGGGTTTTTGGATCTGTGGATCCATCCTCTTGCAGTCCTTCCTGCACCCTTCGTTATTATGGCCTAAAGTCTTCGCTCCATGGGTGCGTCCTCCCCCAAGTGGAGGGTCCATGGAGGACGAACCCTTATGGCAAGGGCAGAAGATGGTTGGTCAGAGTTGTTACTTATAGATTTATGTAAGAAAGAGAGATCTGTGGGGATGTAAAGTTAAGAAATAAGCCTGTGAGAAGGGTAGAACATCCTTTTAAATGTTGGCAGCACAGTCTTCCATCTCCAGATGATGATAGTGGACCTGTATGGGCTTAGAGGTCAAAATATTAATCTGTTCTTTAATAAATTGTACCAGCCTGTTTATAATGCAGGGTCCTATGGACACAATTAAAAGTAAACCCAACAAAGGGCCTAAGAGGGGATGAAGGTAGGGTAGAAATGAATTAAACCAATTCCAGAGGGGATTTTCAAAAAGTTCCCTTCGTCTCTTTTCTCGATCTTCTTGAAGCAGCATAATTTTAGTGCGTACTATGTCTGATTTATTGGCATAAAAGCAGCATCGTTCCCCTAAGGACAAGCAAATACCTCCCTGATTAGCTGTCAGCAAATCTAAGCCTCGTTTGTTTTGAAGGAACACTTCTGCCAGGGAGTGTATTAGGTCCTGCAAATCTTTAATGGTTCCTGATATAGTTTGTACATCATTTATAAGTTGTTGAGACAGGCGACGGTAAGAGTGTATAGCCGTGCTAAGCCAGCTGTACCTGTGCCCACAGCAGCTGTTATTCCAAGGCTGGCAAAGAGTGGTAAGGCCTGTATTGCCCGCCTGTGTCTTTTGACTAAGGTGTCTAGGCTAGGAATGCGTAGAGGCTCATCTTCTTGGACAATAGTTATATCAGGGAGTAATAAGGCAAGATCACAGCCAACGGTCCAATTCGCTGGAAGCCTGGGGAAGGCCGAGTTTCCTCCACACATAGAAACTGTGCTATTGCGGGGACAAAGAGATGGGGTGGGTGAGGAATAATTTTGTACTGTTGAGCAATTTCCAAAAGAAGTAACTCCAACACCAATATCATAGGTATTATTCTGCATTGCGCCTAAAAGACAATGTAAAAGTGCCTATTGGCTGTTCTTTAAAAGGAAATCCGGGTTGGCATGTATTATCATTGTCTATGATAGAATTAATAGGAATTGCCATAGGCATGATTGATCCTATTGTCATGCAGAGACAGCAATCACCAGCAAGGGTGGGGTTGGAATTATTAAGCAAGGAGAAGGTAGTTTCCAAAATGTCTAATGTATTGGTATCTAAACCTGGGAGCTGGGATTTAGGCTACATTAAGGGATGATATGTGAGCTGAGGGATTTGGGGTTTCAAAGTTTGATTATCTGAGGATGCTTGACAGCATCAGTGGGTCCTCCACCATCAGAGACCCCTGTAGGGGCCTTAATGGGCCAGCAGGATGGTTTACCGACAGTGCCTTGGCACCCAGCTGACTGTAGCTTGGTGTATTTGCCTTCTCCTCCCTGGTCAAAGAGAACGGGGGTATAATGAATAGTGGTCCCCCCTGCTGCATTAGTTTTAGTTAGGGAGGCTTCAAAAAATTGTTCTCCCTATTGTTAAAACAAATTGAGGCCGTGCATAACAAGAGACATGCATCGCTTGGGTATGCATACAAGTTGCAGAACAATTTTGGAGAGCTTCACTTGTACTAGGAGGAATATTCTTTGGCTTCTTAACACATACCCATTTAGGCTGATGAACTCCTCAGAGTTTATGGTCAACCTCGGCACGGAGGTAAGCCACCTTAGTCACGCAGTCAGCAGTCTGTGTCCAACTAGTGGGAGCCTGAGTCCAAGATCCTCCCTTGCATTCACCTGGGGGGGGGCAAAAAGATATTCCATGATGTTGGAAGGTGGAGGGCCAAGGCCTCCATGTACAAACCTGTTCATCAGAAGTGCCTTAAGCAGGATCTTTACACAGATTGTTGGCTGCATCTAAAAAAGGAAAATTTGTCCTCAGGGGGTTGGCCTCAATCCCTGTGTTGAGGTAAGGCATTAACCTGTTTAATCAGTCGTTCTGGTAACCATCTTGGGCTGCTTGCTCTTGGTCCAAAACACAAGCAGAGCCTCGTCCCCAGATGAGGACAGGACGTGGGTCTTTCCATTTATTTGTAAGGGGATTGCTCCACATAACAGTTGGGCGAACAGAATTAGGCGAGGGATGCCAGTGTCTGTCCGCGGCCGAATGGCCTTCACTGTCTAGGGTAAGAAAAATAAGGGCAAATAATGAATGGTGAAGGCGATGCCTGGGAGTGGTAAATACAAGGGCAGAAGCCTTAAGGCGGGTTAGCCAAGTCATTAAGGTAATGTGAGCACGTTCCACAATGCCTTGGCCCTGAGGTTTGTATGGAATTCCAGTAGTATGACAAATTTGCAAGGTAGCACAAAACTGTTTAAACTTGGCACTGGTAAATGCAGGACAATTATCTGTTTTAATATGTATTGGTTTACCCATTACAAAAAAGGCTGAAACAAGATGAGATAGGACATCTTTGGTAGCCTCTCCAGAATGTGGTGATTCATAAATAAAGCCAGTGAAGGTATCAAAGAAATGTGTATATATTTGGTTTTTCCAAATTCAGGGAAATGAGTAACATCGATTTGCCAAAACTGATTGGGCAGTAATCCTCGGGTTAACTCCCAAGTGTTGAATAGGGAGGGAGTCATCACAAACAGGGCATGCTTTTACTATTTCTCGTGCCTGTTGCCTGGTAATTTTACAAAGCAATTGAAGGCTCTTGGAATTTAGATGGTGAAGATTGTGTAACTCCGTGGCCTTTTGAATGGAGCCAACAAAAATTGGAAAGTTGGAACGAGTTGCTGCTTCAGCTTGGGCATTAACTTGTGTTAGAGGACCGGGAAGATCAGAGTGTGCCCTGATGTGTCCTAAGGAAAATGGGTGTTGTCTGGCCTGAATTAGCTGCTGAAGCTGGTAAAACAGAAAGGCCGCATTTGAAGAAGCCTTCATGGTGGGTGAAATCTCCAGCAGGGGCACAGAATGAGCAATGTAGGCACTGTCTGCATAAATATTAACAGGATTATCAAAAAATGATATAAAAACTTGTGTTATGGCTAACAATTCCATAAACTGTGCTGACTGATAGACAGTATCAAAGGTGGTAGGCTGGTTATTGACAACAAAGACCATTACTGGAACCATCTGTAAAGACAGTAAGGGCTTGAGGAATGGGAACTTTTTGAGTAATTTTGGGAACAATAAATGGATGTAACTGGACAAAATGTAAAAGAAGGTAATTGGGGAGGTGGTTATTAATTGTTCCCAAAAAGCCTGATAGGGCAATACCCCATTCATTCCCTGTCTGTAGTAAAAATTGGGTTTGGTCCTTAGTATATGGAATTAAAATATTATCAGGGTCTTTGCCAAAATGTTGTCGAGAAAGCAAACGACCTTTAATAATAATAGAAGCTACCTGAGCAAGATAAACAGTAATAACCTTGGAGGATATGGTGGGTAAATGGACCCAAATCAAGGGGCAGCCTTTATTTTTAAAATGTGGATCTCACTGCCAAAATATTCCTGTGGGTGTATAAGGAGTGTGTAAAATAATCAGAACCAGAGGATGGTTATAAGAAATTTGTGTAACAAACTGTTGCGCAATGGCTTTTGTGACTTGGTTTAATGCCTGTCATGCCTCGGGAGTAAGCTTTTGAGGGGAGGAGGGGTGGGAATCACCTCTCAAAATATCTTTAAAGGCAAAAGTACACAAGTGGGTAATCTTAAATATGTTCTTAGACATTGAATATCCCCCAGTAATTTTTGAAAATCATTAATGGTGTGAAGATGGTCCACACGTAGTTGTATCTTAGGAATTTGGATCTGATTTCTTGAAGTTTAAGGCCCAAATAGGTATAACAGTCCTGTGTTTGAACCTTATCAGGAGCTATCTGTAATCCCAAGGTAGTGAGGATTATGTAAAAGTCCAAGTAACAATTTTTAAGGTCATGGGTATTAGGTCCAGCAATTAACAAATCATCCATAAAATGTAAAATATAATTTCGTGGCCATCGCTCTCTCAAAGGGTCTACTGCTTGAGCAACGGATTTTTGACGAAGACTAGGGCTGTTGGCCATACCTTCAGAAAGAACCTTCCTTTGATATCTCTGTATAGGACCCTGATAATTAATGCAAGGGAGACTAAAGGCAAAATAGGGTCTATCCTCAGGATGTAAAGGAATGGTAAAAAAGCAATCTTTTAAGTCAATAACCATTTTACAGTAGTTTTGGGGAATAGTCTCTGGTGTGGGAATGCCTGGCTGTAGTGCTCCCATCGGGTGCATAACTTTATTTATGGCACACTTATATTGTAGAAGGCACCACCTGCCTGATTTTTTTCTTGATAACAAAAATAGGAGTATTCAATGGTGAGGTTGATGGCTCTACATGGCCGGCTGCCAGCTGTTCCTGCTCTAACATGGAGGCAGCCTCCAAATTTTCTTGGGTAAGGGGCCACTGATCCACCCACAAAAGCGTCTGAGTCTCCCACATAATTTTAACTCCATGGGGTATAGGAGGGTCAGGGACCGACACTAAAAATCAGAATACCCAAGTCCATATGTGTTTGTTTTTTGTATGGGTTTTATAGGCTCAACCAGTCCTTGTCTCAGTCTCCCAAGGTCTGTACCAGGGACATAATTCATATGAAGCATTTGATGAGTCACCATGGAATTGGGACTGGCAAGAATAACTTCCATTTGACTCAAAATATCTCGGCCCCATAGGTTAACAGGGAGGTCAGGAACAACGAAAGGAGTGACAGTTCCCTTATTAACCTCTTTATCAGTTCAGCTAAGAGCCCTAGCACTGACCAGAGGATTTTTTGACTGTCCTATCCCTTTAAGGTCAGTCAAGGATGGGGTGAGGGGCCAACCTGATGGCCAGTATTTTTGAGAAATAATTGTGGCATCAGCTTCAGTATCTAGAATTCCTTGGAATTCCTTTCCTTAAATAAGTAAAGAAAGGGTGGGTCTATTGTGAGAAATGGGTTGAACCCAATATACATCAGAGGAGCCCAGGAGGCAGTCCCCTGCATTAGGTTTTGATGGTGGAAGTGCCTCCTTAATCTAAGGGAAGGAGTATTAATTGTGCAAGTCTTGTTCCTATGGGGATGGCCGCAACTCCTTTAATAGCTGTGGCCATTATTTTTATTTCTCCAGTGAAATCATTATCATTAATGCCAGGGAAGACCTGAACACCTTGTAAGGTAGTAGAGGCTCTTTCAAGAATAAGGGCACATGTATGAGATGGAGGGAGACCCATAATTCCAGTGGGTATTATCTGGGGCCCTTGCATTGAGTCTAATATTGTATTGGTGGCGGCACAGAGGTCCAATCCTGTGCTGCCTGGGGTAACTAGTTGGAGGGAGGCAATTGTGGAGAAGGATTTTGAGGTAGGTTGGGAGTTTGGGAGGGAACAAATATTATGGCCCCTGGGTTTGTCCAGCTGGATGTCGTGGCCAGGGGCTGGCCCCGCAGGGAGTTTTTCGAGAAGCAGGAAGAAATAGGCTCTCTGAGGGCATTTGTCTTAGATCTACACTCACTGACCCATTGATGACCTTTACCACATCTAGGGCAAAGGGTAGCTGGGGGCGGTTTAGCCCCAGTTTGAGGAGACGCTATTCCTAGGCTTTGTTTGCCTGTCAGACACTCACGTGCAAAATGGCCAGGTTGTTTACAAGTAAAGCAAGTACGTGAGCCAGGATTGTGAAAGGCCTTGGTAAAGTCGGCACCTAGGGTGAGATCCATGGAATGGGCTGCACCCACCCCTGCACAGAGTCTAATAAAGTCAGAAAGTTTCCCTTTATCCTTATGTGGTCAAAGAACATCCTGACATGCTGGGTTGGCGTTTTCAAAGGCAAGATATTTTACAAAGGTGCTTTTGCTTTTGCTTGGTCCAAGCAAGCATTCTGCAGCTAGGTTAAGCCAGGGAACAAAGTAGCTATGAGGCTCGTCAGGTGGGCCCTTGTCGAATTTTTGCAAGGGAAGTGGTAGCTGAGGCCTTTTGAGGGAGGTGTCTCCAAGCATGTAAGCATCCATCTGAATCTGCGCCAAAAGTCCAGCAGGGAAACGTGCCTGTTTAGTTTTAGTGTCAAAAGGCGCATTGTCCACTAGCTTAACATAAGTCCCGGATTTAGAGGAGACCTTAGTTAAAATTTTTTGAGCAGTTTCCTGACAGTGCTCTTTGAAATCTGCATTCCATAACAGGAAGTCTCTGGCACTGATGGTAGCTTGGTCAAAAAATTTCCAATCATTGGGAGTAAGCCATTGTGCGCTGTGGCTTTCTAATAAAGCCAACGTGTAGGGCGCAGTGGGGCCATAGTGAGCACAAGCCTTTTTAAGTTTTTCAAGGAAACGCAGGCTTAATTTTTTGTAGACTCTGGTTTCCTTCCTGCCTGGGGGTGAACTCCTCATCCTCTGAGTCCTGATCTCCTTGATCCATTTCCCCCGCTTCCTCCTCTTGATCCTCGTCTAAGTCTTTGACCTCAGCCTGGGCAGGTTTATCAATGTGACTGGTGGTGACTGGGAAGGTGAGAACAGGCCAATGAAGCAGCTTCACCTTTGTATTAGACTGCTGTGGGCCAGCTTGCATTGACTCCGTGCCTAAGGCTAATGAACAGAGCTCAGAGTCAAGGGATCTAAATTTTTTTAAAAGTTGGATCTGTTCCCATCTATGTTGGAAGGATGCTCGCAAGGAAGCCAGGTTAGGCAAGGGAAGTGGGGAAAAAATACCTGGGCGGGCATTTGGCCCCTGAAGGGCCAGAACACAAAAGGCAGGAGGAATATAGGAGGGAGATGGATGTGTAAGTCCTATAGGCTCTGGCAGGGTCCTGAGAGGTGGCGGGTCTTCTGAATGGTAGCAAGCTGCTTCCTTCTCCAAGGTAGGCTTCTCCCCAAGGGTCAATGTGTTTCTGGGATTTAAAACTGGATAAAGGCAGTTGGTAATCATTGAAGCCTTATTCATTAGGGTGGTATTTTGAGGGGGACCAGGAAGGCTCCCAGGTTCCTGGGCAGACTGAGAAGGGTCTATGTCTATACTAATGATGGGCATGCCGAGGGGGGATGAGAGGTCTTTTGCATAGTCTCTTCCCCATCCTGACAAGTTTTAAGGTACCATTGTCAAAGGGTGAACTTTTAAGAATTTCATTAGTTAAGTTCCAGTAAGAAAAGGTGGGAACAGGCACTTTTTCTGGGCCAAAGGATTCATAATAATCTTTTAAACAGTCTCCTACTCTAAGCCATCTTTTGCCTTCAATGGTTCCTTCAAGGGGAAACCATGGACACAATTCTCCCATGTATGAAAAGAAAAATTTTAAGTCCTTTTTCTTAACACGTGCCCCCCATGTCTTGAAGGACCCCTTGAGACCTGACAAAAACAAATAATGTGACAAAACTGCTTGTCCCGTGGTGGGTCACTCACCGAGCGTCATCCCCACCCTCCTGGATCTGTCTTTCGGTGGTGCCTGCTGAGGCGATTGCGAGCTCCGCTTGACCAAGTCTTCCAGGAGGACGGGGTTCCCCCTCAGTCAAAGGCTCGAGCCCCAGTCTGTGGGCGCCAGATGTCCTGAGTGGCAGAACACATCAACGTGGCAGTGAACCTAGATGGGGAGAAATGAAGGGGCAAGAGACACGAGAGATGACAACAAGACAGGAGTTCTGATCAAGCTGCAAACTTTTATTTTTCACACAGGGGTATTTATATGCTGGATGTGGGAAAGCTCTCTTATTGGCAGTTCCTGGATGTCTTCACAAGGTGAGATAACCTCAGGATGTTTCAAGAAGACAGATGGCCACAGGATATCTCAGGGACACAGATGGCTACAGGATGTCTCCCAGACAGGATGTCTACTGGGGGCTGTTCCTTGTAAGTGTCAGGCTATTCTTTGAAGGAGAATTCCTTCTTCTCCTGACAGTCAGGGATTCAGTATTTTGAATGGAAAATTGCAAAAAGAATCCAATGTATATGCAAATAAGTGCTACCCAAAAATCTACCCACTCTCATTCAGAACAATGCCTTGACATTACCTTCGCCCCAAGTAAGACACAATTAGAGGAGAAGAGTTAGAAAATCTGTGAATACACATTGGAATGAAAAATGCTCAGGAGTTCACAACCTTGGAGGTGGTAGAGGAGCTTCAAAAAGTAAGGGACAGGGTAAAACTCCACAAACATGGAGCTCTGTTGGCCAAAAGACTTCTTGAGAAACGGCCTCTGAGGTTGGGCACTTGTAATATATGTTAATGTTAGGAGCTTTAGCTTCCTTTGTTGTGAGACCATCAAAGCTGGGTCTGCATCTATGTGACCTGGAGGACATGGTTCTTTATTTTCCAATGGACATAGGCAGCAGTGCTGAATTCTCTCTTTGTAGGCAAACTGTTGCCACTGGAGGCTAAGTGTCTCCCAGTGCGGACTGTGAAGACATTTAATCATCCTCCACTTTTCGTGGTGTTTCTTGCAGCTGCATTGGGCGTTTGGTATTTGCTTCACGAAATACGAGGAGTTAAATTGGGACACAGTGCTGGAAGGAGTTCTGTCACATGTGGTGGGTAAGGGTATGCAGGAGAATCCACCAACCAGGCTTCTATCCCACATAGCTTGCCCCCTTGACCATAGCAATCTGATTCTAAACACTGCACTGAAACCTCTCCATATAACAAGGTGCCTTTACATACAGGGGTCTGGGGGCTACACCATGTCAGTCACAAACCATCTGGAAGCCAATGACTTATCCACATGACCCCACCACAGATGTTTTAACCCACACCTTCACACCACTGCTCTAGGCTGACTACTCCTCAGGCTCCAAATTACTGACATCTCTGTTCTACACCATTTTTCTGAAACACAGTTAATCAAGGCACTGTCTGGTACACTCATGATCATCAATAGGACATCCAAAGGTTCTCTAGTGCCACTTGGTCATGGGAATTTCAAAAATTTCATGGTATTTATCTAACCACTTTTCAAAGATGACGTTGGAGGCACTGTGGGTTTCAATTCACTCAGGAACCATTAAATGGAGAGGAAGCTCATTTCGATGAATGCTCTGGAGAACTCTAACAGACAAGGATTCCCAAAGACAGGCCAAAAGGTCACATAAAGCCAGGCCCATTGAGGTCTACAATGTGAGGTTCATGTGTGTTTTTACTTGCAACTATGGCTGCCAAGTCTTTATGAATAAAATCATGAGATATTGCTGGGAGCCATCAGCCAAGTAGGTATGACAATCTCCTTGCCAGCTTACTCCCATGCTGTCTAGTGGAAGGACTTCTGCAAGGTGACCTTGCTCAAGGACCAGGGCAGGATCCGTGTTTAGGGTGTTCCCCCTTTAGAATAGGGTGGTTTAGCATAATAGGAGATTAGGGTGTTCCCCCTTTAGAATAGGGCAGTTTAGCATAATAGGAGATTAGGGTGTTCCCCCTTTAGAATAGGGTGTATCCTGCTGCTGAGTTCCTCTTGAGTGCTTAGGGTCAGAAAGTATATTTTGGGAGACAGAAGCCCATGTGGAGTGGATTTGGGCAGAGAGTGGATTTGGGAGAAGTGGATTTGGGCAGAGAATGTGGATTCCCCCAGAACGTGTTTGTAGACGGCCGGTGTGAGTTCGGGAATAAAGAATTGCTGTTTGAATCTACAAGCTGTGTGGTGACTCGTGATTTGTGCCCAGCCAGAGACTGCGGCATTTGGTGGCTCGTACGTGGAACGCCTGAAGCTTGGGGGTAAGTGAAATTGTTCAGCCCCTGAAGGAGAGCAAAAGAATGGGTGAGCATTTCAAAAAACAATGTGTTCTTATTCTGATTTATTTTGTTTTTATTTCAAGTTGCCTGTTCCTAGAACTTTCTCAGGCAAACTGGGGAAAATGGTTGACTCAAAGTTTAAAGTTGTTTACCCCCAAGGAAGAGAAATTGTTAAAGAAAAGAGGCACCCCAGTAAGACCAAGAACAATTAGGGCATATGTTGATACAATACAAAAATGTAGCCCATGGCTTTTTAAAGACGAGTTATTAAGTATATCAATGGGGCCATCATGGTATCCTGTAGAAGGATTTTTCTTCAACAAGAAAGAGATGGCTAATTCTGTTTACTACGCTTGTCTAAGATCTTGGTTTTTACAGACATCTGATTAATTTACAAAGCTAAAGTGTTAAAATATCAACCACTAAATATGAAATCAAGTACTCTTTACTTATTAAGTTCCATAAGGTAATATATTTAATTATTATGTGTATTTTCATAAATTGGTGAATGGAAAAATGTTTAATATTGCTTTGGTCTATGTCTTTGCTGAAACAAGGTTACTAAGTGTTAAGATTCTATCAGGTGTAATTTACATACAAAGAGTATAAGAAGTTTCAGTTGGATTTCAATTACAGTATTATAGTACCGTAAAAAAAAAACATGAAAGTATTTCATCTTATTTAAGTGGAGTAATTTGTCTAGATCAGAAATTTTATAAGGGTTATTTCAGAATGTGAATTTATAAAAAGGGTTAACGGTTAAAAAAGAGATATAAAAAGATTCAAGATGTGAAAATATATTTTAATATAAAGGTTAAAAAAAGAGAAATGTTTCTAGATGAGATAATCTCTGTGTGGTAAAGTAAAAAGTTGTAAAATGCCATTTAAAAATATTTTGAGGAAACTAGACTTACTTTAAAAGTTTGAGAAAGGAAGAAAAAGAAAAAGGTATTTGTACATGGCAGATTGAGACAAAGCTTCTTAATGGAGTAAAAAAGGCCTTTGGTTGAAGGGCAGCCATGTAAACTAATATTAAGCGATTTAAACAGAGTCTAAGCCTCATTTAAAAGAGTGAAGCTGTAGGTGGTGAAAAAGTACATTTAAAAGTACAGTATAAATGATAATTGGAAGGCTTTAAAAGGTTAATTTGAAGGTGGTTAAGATGCCTTCATGACGGAGGAAAGATTGTGTCATTCGAAGCCTAGTTAATCTTAAAAATGGAAAGGGGTATATATCCCCCAAAGATAAACTTCAAATAACCCTTTTTACTCTAAACTTTTTAAATTTGGATTCATCAGGACTTAGTGCTGCGGAAAGACATATGTATACAAAGACATATGTATCCAAAAAATGTGCATAAGCCTAAAGTTCTTTGGAAAGATATTCTAACAGGACAATGGAAAGGTCCTGATCCAGTGATTGTCTGGAGTCGGGGCTCTGTTTGCGTGTTTCCACAGGGAGAACAGCAGCCGATTTGGATTCCAGAAAGACTAACTAAAACGATTTCTACAGATCGAAAAGAAGATGATTTGACTCAAATCCATAACAGCTGATATCCAGAACTCCAGCTTGGCCATTCTTACATCTGCGACTGTGATTAACCAGGATGTTTTTTTCAATATCTATTTTATTATTGCATTTTTGTACATCATAAGGTTCTATTTTTATTTTTTGAGCTCATACAAACCTAGGTTAATGTTTTTCTGATCAGTTTTATTTTTTTGACTGTGGAGTTTTTAAACATTGCAATGGAGATTTCACCTAGGTAAAGCTACAAGGCCTTTATTATTATCTTATGTGTTGTACGTTTGTTTGCACATTTGTGTTTTGTGTTGTATGTCTGTGTGTGCGTATTTTATATATGAGGAGCGCTCATGAGAAAATGGATCCGAATTATTTTTTTTTATTATTCACGTGATTTAAATGGCTTAATTTAAATTAGGTAAACAGCTGTTAAGGATTGTTTTTAAAGGTGGTTAATAGATCTGCTTGTTTACTAATTTAAATCAGGTAAACAGCTGTTAAGGATTGTTTTTTAAGGAGGTTAACAGATCTGTTTGTTTACTTTCACCTTTCCTTTTCATTATATTTAATAATTATTTTCAGGATAATGTCTTTTTAGCATCATTGTCAGAATTCCTATCTTCATCCCAATGAATATAACTCAACAAGTATGCTCAATCAAGGAGTCAACTTACTTTGGGAGGAAACGGACTTTGGGAGGAGACTGACTTTGGGAGGAGACGGACATATTGATAGATTCCTCCACTTTGAACCACTTGCAGAACTTGCCTGGACTATGTAACTACGTTTAGTGCAGCTAATTGTGGTAATGCTGGCATATCTTTGCTGATGGTGTCACCAGTGATCTTTGCTGATGGTGTCACCAATGATTCAATTTTTCCAAAGGAACTGTCAATTGGCTTGGTGTTGTGGCATTTCTGTATCCTCCTCCCTTCTGCTAGTGATGGTCTAAAATTTGGGGGCCAATGGCTATATGCTGGACCGGTAGTCAGTGACGGGTATAATCCAATTGCAGTGTTA
The DNA here is from genome assembly GCF_048772815.1 of Callospermophilus lateralis. Lineage (NCBI taxonomy): Eukaryota > Metazoa > Chordata > Mammalia > Rodentia > Sciuridae > Callospermophilus > Callospermophilus lateralis. The sequence goes on along the minus strand of NC_135322.1, from coordinate 26,593,451 downwards.
TCAACCTAAGACAGGAGGCTGACGCCTAAAGGTCCGTTGCCTAAAGGTCAGTTTTCCGATGACGGGTAAGAACCATATGTTGAATTGGGAAACCTACCAGGCACAGTACTTAAGCCACATTAACCTCACTCCCCCACTGGCACCATGCCAAATTTGGGGGCCAACAGAGGTGAGGCAAAGAACCTCACCCCCCCACTGGTGCATAGACCTATCCACAAGTATGGCTGTATGCTGGACCGGTAGTCAGTGACGGGTATGATCCAGTTGCAGTGGTATCAACCTAAGACAGGAGGCTGACGCCTAAAGGTCAGTTTTCCAATGACGGGTAAGAGCCATATGTTGAACTGGACAACCTACCAGGCACGGTCCTGAAGCCACATTACTTGTTGTTTAATTAATCAGAAGGGGGGAGATGCTGGGAGCCATCAGCCAAGTAGGTATGACAATCTCCTTGCCAGCTTACTCCCATGCTGTCTAGTGGAAGGACTTCTGCCGCAGTCTCTGGCTGGGCACAAATCACGAGTCACCACACAGCTTGTAGATTCAAACAGCAATTCTTTATTCCCGAACTCACACCGGCCGTCTACAAACACGTTCTGGGGGAATCCACGTTCTCTGCCAAAATCCACTCCGCATGGGCTTCTGTCTCCCAAAATATACTGTCTGACCCTAAGCACTCAAGAGGAACTCAGCAGCAGGATACGCCCTATTCTAAAGGGGGAACACCCTAATCTCCTATTATGCTAAACTGCCCTATTCTAAAGGGGGAACACCCTAATCTCCTATTATGCTAAATCACCCTATTCTAAAGGGGGAACACCCTAAACACGGATCCTGCCCTGGTCCTTGAGCAAGGTCACCTTGCAGAAGTCCTTCCACTAGACAGCATGGGAGTAAGCTGGCAAGGAGATTGTCATACCTACTTGGCTGATGGCTCCCAGCATCTCCCCCCTTCTGATTAATTAAACAACAAGTAATGTGGCTTAAGGACCGTGCCTGGTAGGTTGTCCAGTTCAACATATGGTTCTTACCCGTCATTGGAAAACTGACCTTTAGGCGTCAGCCTCCTGTCTTAGGTTGATACCACTGCAACTGGATCATACCCGTCACTGACTACCGGTCCAGCATACAGCCATACTTGTGGATAGGTCTATGCACCAGTGGGGGGGTGAGGTTCTTTGCCTCACCTCTGTTGGCCCCCAAATTTGGCCTTGGTGCCAGTGGGGGAGTGAGGTTAATGTGGCTTAAGGACCGTGCCTGGTAGGTTGTCCAATTCAACATATGGTTCTTACCCGTCATCGGAAAACTGACCTTTAGGCAACGGACCTTTAGGCGTCAGCTTCCTGTCTTAGGTTGATACCACTGCAATTGGATCATACCCGTCACTGACTACCGGTCCAGCATATAGCCATTGGCCCCCAAATTTTAGACCATCACTAGCAGAAGGGAGGAGGATACAGAAATGCCACGACACCAAGCCAATTGACAGTTCCTTTGGAAAAATTGCATCATTGGTGACACCATCAGCAAAGATCACTGGTGACACCATCAGCAAAGATATGCCAGCATTACCACAATTAGCTGCACTAAACGTAGTTACATAGTCCAGGCAAGTTCTGCAAGTGGTTCAAAGTGGAGGAATCTATCAATATGTCCGTCTCCTCCCAAAGTCCGTCTCCTCCCAAAGTCCGTTTCCTCCCAAAGTAAGTTGACTCCTTGATTGAGCATACTTGTTGAGTTATATTCATTGGGATGAAGATAGGAATTCTGGCAATGATGCTAAAAAGACATTAACCTAAAAAGAATTATTAAATATAATGAAAAGGAAAGGTGAAAGTAAACAAACAGATCTGTTAACCTCCTTAAAAAACAATCCTTAACAGCTGTTTACCTGATTTAAATTAGTAAACAAGCAGATCTATTAACCACCTTTAAAAACAATCCTTAACAGCTGTTTACCTAATTTAAATTAAGCCATTTAAATCACGTGAATAAAAAAAAAAAATTCGGATCCATTTTCTCATGAGCACTCCTCATATATGAAATACGCACACACAGACATACAACACAAAACACAAATGTGCAAACAAACGTACAACACATAAGATAATAATAAAGGCCTTGTAGCTTTACCTAGGTGAAATCTCCATTGCAATGTTTAAAAACTCTATAGTCAAAAAATAAAACTGATCAGAAAAACATTAACCTAGGTTTGTATGAGCTCAAAAAATAAAAATAGAACCGTATGATGTGGAAAAATGCAATAATAAAATAGATATTGAAAAAAGCATCCTGGTTAATCACTGTTGCAGATGTAAGAATGGCCAAGCTGGAGTTCTAGATATCAGCTATTATGGATTTGAGTCAAATCATCTTCTTTTCGATCTGTAGAAATTGCTTTAGTTAGTCTTTCTGGAATCCAAATTGGCTGCTGTTCTTCCTGTGGAAAAACAAAAAGAACCCCGACTCCAGAAAATCACTGGGTCAGGATCTTTCCATTGTCCTGTTAGAATATCTTTCCAAAATACTTTAGTCTTATGTACATTTTTTGGATACATATGTCTTTCTGCAGCACTAAGTCCTGATGAATCCAAATTTTAAAAGTTTAGAGTAAAAAGGGTTATTTTAAGTTTATCTTTGGGGGATATATATACCCCTTTCCAATTCCCTTTTTGCTTTAATAAGCACATTTTAATTCTATCTTGAATGTCTGTATCTAATAGTTGTCTTAGCTTTTTGCATTTTCTATCTGAAATACCTTTACTTGACATTTTCAACCATTTTCTATCTTATTTCTATCTTCTAGTTTTCATTTAAGGTTTGTACATACACCCTTAGTTGCTTTTTTTCTTCCTAGTTTTCTTTTGTTTCCTACTTTGTGGGTTTAAAATTCTTGTCTTCCTACATCTTCTCTATCTTCCTACATCTTTTCTTTTTACATCTTCTTTATCTTTTTTTCTTTTTAACTTTCTATACTTCTGTCTTTAAAATTTTTCACTTCAAACTTTTAATCTTCTTTATCTAAATATCTTTTATCTTGTTATCTTCCCATTTTCCTGTTTTTTTTTTCTCCGTCATGAAGGCATCTTAACCACCTTCAATTTAACCTTTTAAAGCCTTTTAAGTATCATCTATACTGTACTTTTAAATGTACTTTTTCACCACCTATTGCTTCACTCTTTTAAACGAGGCTTAGATTCTGTTTAAATCGCTTTCATTTTAGTTTACATGGCTGCCCTTCAACCAAAGGCCTTTTTCACTCCATTAAGAAGCTTTGTCTCAATCTGCCATGTACAAATACCTTTTTTTTCTTTTTCTTTTTCCTTTCTCAAGCTTTAAAAGTAAGTTTAGACTGCGGCAAGATATCCTTCCTGAGATTCCCAGTGCTGTGTGCAAAGCCTACCTGGGCCTAGATCTCAGTTTCCAAGGGTGACTCTCATGTGTGCCCTCCTAAAATCCCAACACAATTCATGGCAATACTTCTTTGAGTTCAGTTCCAGAACTCAGTCTTTAAGGGGAATCACACCAGTGTTCAAGCCCAGGTGGACCCAGTCATCTCTTCCAACGGCCACACAAATGACCAAAATTAAAACCAAAACACTTCCACATGGCGCTCATCTTCTTCCATATAGACACTCATCATAACCTCTGGCTGTAGGTTTCCATGAGGGGTGGAACCAAAGACAGTGTCCAAAATAAGCTCCTTTGACCCATTTGCCTAAAGTCAGTGTGGCCAGGCACCCTTCCTGTGAACCAGGAGTGATCAAAGAGGCCTGCCTTTAATACTGCTCTGATTCCCCATTTTGAGGCCTACTGACTCTGGGTTTTAGATTCTTTATGTTAACTGGAGTCACGAGGAAACCCAAGCACTTATGGTCTAGAGTCTGCAGGGCTTTGAAGAACTTCTTTGACCCAAAGGACCCTAATCTCAATGATGGAGGTCAGGAACCTTACAGAGGAGGGAGAGAGACTTCATCCACAATGAGTTCTCTTTTGGCTCTTTTGGTTTTGGATGCACACATGGGATTTTTCTACAGATCCATCAGGTGGTGAGAAGCTAAGCCAGAGCCTCACACAGGGCCAAGAGGCTGATTCAGACACATCCCTTTCCAAAGCAATTAAGCAAAGAGCCACAGGTGATGCCCATTTATTTGCATTTGAAAACTGTTTTCTTAAGGCTTCAAAAAGGGTTGGCCTAAGGCAAAGACCTTCCTGACATTCAGGGAAACACAAGAATAGGTAAACAAATGGCCCAAAGCAGGGTTTCTCCACTGAGACTTTCCTGGTCACACTGATATTTGAGTTTTCTGAGATGCTCGCAATTCCCTTCAGATATCCAGTATATGGCCATGTCACAGAGCTTGGAGGTGGTACATGTCTTGGACACAAAACCATAAGCCTATTCTTGAGATTGGATAGAATTCAGGAAGAATACTGGAACTTAGGAAGGTAGTAGGTGTTTCCCATCCATAAGGCAAGACTCAGACCATTCATAAATTTGGCAGGATGAATGCTGGGAAGCTTTCTACTAGACAGGACACATATATTGATGCATTCTCTTTTCTAATGTCTACAACCACGGACACAGTGGGTTATACAGACATGGAAACAGTCGCCTTGTCAAATGACTTACTAGAAACAATTCACAGCAAACCAAACAATTCAACTTTCCTATTAATTCTCAGACCATGAGACAAAACCACAAACCCACACACACACCCACACCAACACAGACCCCCAAGTAGGTCTGTGACTATCGGGAGTGTCCTCTGAATGGTGGGCCATAATATATTACCTTACAATGGGCTGTCCTGTCCCAGATCTGGTTTCTGTGGCCAGTTCTGTGATGCTGTCAGGAGCCAGCGGTGAGCCACTACCTTTTTTCTCAGGAAAGGCCCCTCTTCAGACCTTCCTAGGATTTGGCCATCCTCACATCAGTAGGTACCAAGAAAGACTGACTCTGTCCTTGTTAAACCCAAACAAGTTTGACCACTGGGACTTGGACTGGGACTGGCTCTGGGTGCCTGGCTTCCTGGATCCCAAGTTCAGAGAGTTCCATCACCAAGGAAGTGAGGTGAGGTCACTTTCTTCAGGAACTGAATGATTTCATTACCTTGGCAACCACTTTGTCCTAACAGTTACTTCCAAGGGTCTCATGACATGGTGGCTGCACCTACTTCCTGTAACTTTTTATCAAGTTAGAATGGTATATCAACCATAGGCACCTGGGAACAGCTCTCCACACAGGTCTGGTTTGGTCCATCTTCTCTACATTAAGAAGAGAGAGGCTGATTCAGAAACATCCTTTCATCCTGACCGGGTTGTTTGCCATGGAAAATGACTTTTGCTCTCTCAGGTCCTTCATAGCTGCCTACATCTTCTCAAGGGATTATTTCTGCATGGACTTTTGAAGTTCTCAGCTGGTGGAAGATCCCCTACCTTCCTGTATTGTAATACCAACTCTGTCCCTGCTCTTCTGTAAAGTGAGATTGAGGGATCAGTTTATGGTTAGGGTTAATAGCAAGTTCGATTTGGGTTAGAAATTATTCTGGTTTATGAATAATGATATTGGGAACCTGTGATATTTGTTAGAATATAGACGTGAAATGTATGTATGAGAACAGAGATCTAGGAAAGATTTGAAGCCCAGAAAGGCATTGGACCCTGATTGGTATACTTAGCTTGAATTTTGTTCTGCACTGAGGTCTCAGATAAATCGATATACAATGGCATAGGACCGTGTACCTCGGATGATTGAATGAAGAGGTGAACATCCAGTCAAAAAGGGATAGTCCATACGATTAGGAAGATACTCAGTATTTTTAGGAAGAATAGTGAGTCTAGGAGTTGGACCAAAAGTTCTTTAGCAATAGGGTATCGGTTAGAGAGTGAATATAAATGTCAGCACATGTGAAGAGACAGTCACAATGATGAACTGGGGAAAATATGTAGGAAAGCAGATATCAATAGGGAACTTAGGAAATCAGGCAAAGTATAAAGTAAGTGATAGGATTAGATATTTTCAACAGGCTTAAAGATGAATATATAATCTTAGGAAGAAACAAATATGTAGTCACCAATAGTATTGACATTTGAAAGCATTAGGCAACCTGGACATGGATGTTTTTAGTAATCCATGCTCACTTTCCATTTAGGCTTTGGTACAATCATAAGTGTGACCTTTGCATTTTGTGTCCAGAATACTACTGTGGTAAAATGTGTATGTAGATCAGGTGACATGAGTATTTCTTTCACCATTACAGGGAGCAATATTCTGAAAACTTATACATTAGTAGTGGGGATACAAACTGGTGTACCCTGTGTTGATGATAATAGAGATGATGCATGAATTGACCATATTGGGAATAAAATATATAACTGGTTCCAACTTTAAATAATGCATTGAATTTACATCTAAAAATATATAGGAAATCTTATATTGATATATATACATTCATTCCAACCAGTTATATATCTGATCGTAATATTAGGGTTACATTTTATCATGAAGAGTGTGTGAGTTTTGCTTCAAAAATGATTATGGAATTGAAAATAATGTGTTTAGAAAGAAGTCTAGTGAAAGGACCCATCAAGAAACATGGAGGAATTCATGTGTTCTGAAGTAGGAAGTAATTGAAAGTGAACCAAATGCCTATAAATTTGTGAACATGTGGATGAAAAAATATATCCTATGATGTCCAAAAACTGAAGAAATTGTAATCTGCCAGTGTTGAATAAAAATGAACTTCAAAATACACATCATGTCCCATAGAAATCTACTTGCATTGATGTTAAACTGGGTCAGTTACTGGAGAAATATTAGGATTTGTAAGCACCATTCACTGAAGTTAGTTTTCAGTACTAGGAAACCAATATGTATTTCAGCTGGTTGAGTATTTCTGAGAATAATCTTGTGAAATGTTGTTTATAAATACACATGCAGGAACATGAATGAATTTTGGGAGTGTATATAAGAAACATATATTTTATATTTTGGAAATTCTGGAGAATACACACACACACACACACACACACACACATTAATTTGTAGCAATATATATGCCAATCGAAATTCATCATGAAATATAATTCATCCACATATTCAAAAATATTCATTTTACTGAACATGGATTTTTGTATAAAGTTTTTCACTAGGAAGCTCACCCATAGCTTCAGTTTTAAGTTCCATCAGTATTTATGGGGAGTCATCTCTTCTCACAATTTTTATATTTCAAAGTCAGTGAGCTCAGAAGAATGTATGTGTGATACCAGGTAGGATATTATATATGCATAAAAAAATACATGTGCTTAATAGGCTACAGAAAAAGGGTGACAGGAATTTACATATGTGGTAACTTTAAAAACTAATGGAGAAATATTACAATAAAAATTTGACAAGATTTATAGCACATACTCTTGATAAAGCAGAAGGCAAATCCAAGTATACACCATGCTTCCTATGAAAGGCCTGTATTTCCATTCAATTATGCTTTTTTTTCTTCATGATATTAGGATTAGTAGTCAGAGTCTAGTAGGGTATGGGTTACTGTCAGGGATTCAGTATTTCAAATGGAAAATAGGAAAATGAATCTATTGTGTATGCAAACATGTGTTACACAAAAATCTTCCCACTCTCATCCAGAACAATGCTTTGACATAACCATCGCTTCAAGTAAGACACAATTAGAGGACAGGAGTTAGAAAATCTGTGAATACATATGTGGAATGGGAAATGATCAGGAGTTCACAACACTGGAGGTGGTAGAACAGTTTCCAAAAGTAAGGTAGAGGGTAAACACTCCACAAAGATGGAGCTCTGCTGGCCTAAAAACTTATTGAGAAATTTCCTCTGAGGTTGGGCACATGAAATATATGTAATTGTCAGGAGATTTAGCTTCGTTTGTAGTGACACCATCAAATCTGGGTCTGCATCTATGTTACCTGGATGACATGGTTCCTTATTTTCTAATGAACAGAGGCAGCAGTTCTGAATTCTCTCTTTGTAGGTAAACTGTGGCCACTGGGTGCTAAGTGTATCCCCGTGTGGTCTGTGAAGCCATTTGGTCATCCTCCACTTTTTGTGGTGTTTCTTACTGCTGTACTGTGATTTTGATATTGGCTTCATAAAATACAAGGAGTTCAACTGGGACACAATGCTGGAGAGAGTTCTGTCACGTGTGGTTGGTCAGGGTCTCCAAGAGAATGTATGAACCATGCTTCTGTCCAACATAGCTTTCCCCCTTGACTACAGCAACCTGGTTCTGAACATTTCCTTGAACCTCTCCATATAAAAAGATGCCTTTACATATAAGGGTCTGCTGCCTGAACCATGTTAGTCACAAGGCTTTTGGAAGCCAATAGCAGATCCAGGTGGTCCTACCAAAAATATTTATTTACACACCTACAGTCCACTGCTCTACGTCAACTACTCAGCAGGCTCCAACTTACTGGCATCTCTGTTCTACACTATTTTCAGGAAACCCAGTCAATCAAGGCACTATTTGGTACACTCATGATCAGCAACAGGACATCCAAAGGTCTCCTGTGCCAACTGGTCCTGGGAATTTCAAAAATTTCATGGTATTTATCTAACCATTTTTCAAGGATGAAGTTGGAGGCACTGTGTGCTTCAATTCATTCAGGAACCATTAAATGGTGAGGAAGCTAATTTCAATGAAAGCTCTGGAGAACTCTCACAGGCAAGACTTCCCAAAAAGTGGCCAAAAGGTCACATGAATCCAGGCCCAATGAGGTCTACTATGTGAGATCCATGTGTGTTCTAACTGTCCACTATGGCTGCCAAGTCATTAAGAAAAACAAAATGTCATATGTTGGCTGAGATTCTTAGTGCTCTATGCAAAGCCACCCTGGACCTAGATCTCAGTTTCCAAGGGCGACAATCATGCGTGGCCTCTTAAATACCAACAAAATTCATGGCAATACTTCTCTGAGTTCAGTTGCAGAACTAAGTCTCTAAGGGGATCACAGCAGAGTTCAAGCCCAGGTGGACCCAGTCATCTCTTCCAACCGCCAAACAAATGACCACAAATGAAATCAAAACACTCCCACATGGCCCTCATGTTTTTCCATATAGACACTCATCATAAATTCTGGCTGGAGGTTTCCATGAGGGGAGCAGCCCCAGCCAGTGTCCAAAATAATCTCCCTTGCCCCTCATTTGCCTTAATTCAGGGTGGCCTGGACACCCTTTCTGTGAACCAGGAATGATCAAATAGGCCTGCCGTTAATACCGCTCTGCTTCTCCAAATTGAGGCCTTCTGACTGTGGGGTTTTGATTCTTTATGTGAATTGGTGTCATGAGAAAACCCTAGCACCTATGGGCTAGCCTCTGCAGGGCTTTGAAGAACTCATTTGATCCAAAGATCCCTCTTCTCATTTGATGGAGGTCAGGAACCTTACAGAGGAAGGAGAGAGACTTCATCCACAATGACTGCTCTTTTGGCCATTTTGGTTTGGATGCACACATGGGATCTTTCTTTAGATCCATCAGGTGCTGAGAATCTAAGCCATAGCCTCACACAAGAGGCTGGTTCAGACACATCCCTTTCCAAAGCAATTAAGCAAAGAGCCACAGATAATGCCCATTTATTTCCATATGAAAACTCTTTTCTTAAGGCTTCACAAAGTGCTGGCCAGAGGCAAAGAACTTCCTGACATTCAGGGCAACAGAACAATAGGTAATTAGAAGTCCCAAAACAGGGTTTCTTCACTGAGACTTGTAAGAAGCCAGTGGTGAGCCACTACCTGCTTTCTCATGAAAAGCCCCTCTTCAGAGCTTTCCTGGCATTTGGCCATCCTCAAATCTGTAGGTACCAAGATAGACTGACTCTGTCTTTGGTAAATCCAAACAAGTGACACCACTGGGAGTGGGACTGGGGCTGGGTCTGTGTGCCTGGCTTCCTGCATCCCAAGTTCCATCACCAAGGAAGTGATGTGAGGTCACTTTCTTCAGGAACTGAATGAGGTCACTACCTTGGAAACCACTTTGTCCTAACAGTTGCATTCAAGTGACCCATGAGATGGAGGCTTCCCCTATTTCCTGTGACACTTTCACAAATTAAAATGGTATATCAACCATAGGCACCTTGGAACAGCTCTCCACAGAGGCCTCATTTGGTCCATCTTCTCTACATTAAGAAGAGAGAAGCTGATGAAGACACAACCCTTCATCCTGACCAGGTTGTTTGCCATGTGCTGGGAGCCATCAGCCAAGTAGGTATGACAATTTCCTTGCCAGCGTACCCCCATGTTTCTTTAGTGGAAGGACTCATGGAAATAGGACATTTTGCAGGACATTGCATGTAAGGTGACCTTGCTCAAGGACCAGGGCGGATCCGTGTTTAGGGTGTTCCCCCTTTAGAATAGGGCGGTTTAGCATAATAGGAGATTAGGGTGTTCCCCCTTTAGAATAGGGCGGTTTAGCATAATAGGAGATTAGGGTGTTCCCCCTTTAGAATAGGGCGTATCCTGCTGCCTGGTTTCCTCTTGAGTTCTTAGGGTCAGACAATATATTTTGAGAGACAGAAGCCCAAGAGAGTGGATTTGGGCAGAGTGTGGATTTGGGCAGAGAACATGGATTTCCCCAGAACGTGTTTGTAGACGGCCGGTGTGAGTTCGGGAATAAAGAATTGCTGTTTGAATCTACAAGCTGTGTGTTGGCTCGTGATTTGTGCCCAGCCAGAGACTGCGGCAGCCATGGAAGATGACTTTTGTTCTCTCAGGTCCTTCATAGCTGCCTAAGTCTTTTCCAGGGATTATTTCTGCATGGACCTTTGAGGTTCTCAGCAGGTAGAAGATTCCCCACATTTCAGTATTATAAGACCAACTCTGTTCCTGCTCATCTGTAAAGTAAGATTGAGGGAACACTGTATGGTTAGGGTTAATAACAGGTTTAATTTGGGTTAGGAATCATTTTGCTGGATAAATAATGGTATTGTAACCTGTGATATTTATAAGAATATAGAGGTAAAATGTATGTATGAAAACAGAAATCTAAGTAAGATTGGAAGCCCAGAAGGGAATTTGGCCCTTGATTGTGATACTTAGCATTGAATTACATTCTGCACAGATGTCTCAGATAAATGGATATACAATGGCATCGGACCTTGTACCTTGGATGATTGAATGTGGAAGAGAACATCCAGTCAAAAAGGGATAGTCGGTAGGATTAGGAAGATAGTAGGTAGGTTTTGGAAGAAGAGTGAGTGTAAGATTTGGAACAAAAGTTTTTAGCAATAGGGTTTCGGTTAGAAAATGAATTTAAATATCAGCACATGTGAAGAGTTAGTCACAATAATGAACTGGCGAAAATATGTAGGTAAGCAAATATCAATAGAGACATTACGAAATCAGGCAAAGTATAAAGTGAGAGATAGGCTTAGACATTGTCACCAGGGTTGAGTTTGAATATGTAATCTTAGGAAGAAACAAATATGTAGTCACCAATAGGATTGACATTTGAGAGCATTAGGCTACATGAACATGGATGATTTTAGTAATCCATGTTCATTTTTCATTTAGGCTTTGGTAAAATCATAAATGTGAACTTTGAATATTGTGTACAGAATATTTCTGTGAATAAATTTATATATAGATCAGGTGACATGAGTATTTCTTCCACCATTTCTGGGCGCAATATTGACTGACTACTAGTGACTGATAGGTATAGATTCTTTATGTGATTTGGAGTCATGAGAAACCCAAGCACCTCTTCAAGGATTGAAGAACTCATTTGACCCAAAGGATCCCTATTCTCACTTGATGGAGGTCAGGAACCTAACAGAGGAAGTCAAGAGACTTCATTCACAATGACTGAACTTCTTGCCATTTTGGTTTTGAATGCACACATGGGATCTTTCTTTAGATCTATCAGGTGCTGATAATCTAAGTCACAACCTCTCACAGGGCCAAGAGGCTGATTCAGACACATCTCTTTCCAAAGAAATTAAGCAAAGAGCCTCATGTGATGCCCATTCATTTCCAATTGAAAACTGTTTACTTCAGGCTTCACAAAGGTGTGGCCTGAGGCAAAGACCTTCCTGACATTCAGGGCAACAGAAAAATAGGTAAGCAAATGGCACAAAGCAGGGTTTCTCCACTGAGACTTTCCTGGTCACACTGTCCCTGCTCTTCTGTAAAGTTAGATTGAGGGAACAGTATATGGTTAGGGTTAATAACACGTTCGATTTGGGTTAGCAATCATTCTGCAGGACGAATAATGGTATTAGGAACCTGCGATATTTGCAAGAATATAAAAGTGAAATATAAGTATGAAAACAGAAATCTAGGTAATATTTGAAGCCCAGATGGGCATTGGGCCCTTGAGTCAGTTACTTAGCTTTGAATTATGTTCTGCACAGATGTCTCAGATAAATCGATATACAATGACATAGGACCTTGTACCTTGGATGATTGAATGTCGAAGGGAATATCCAGTCAAAAAGGGAAAGTTGGTAGGATTAGGAAGATATTTGCTAAGTTTAGATACAACAGTGAGTATAGGATTTGGACCAAAAGTTCTTTAGCAATTGGTTTTCAATAAGAGAGTGAATGTAAAAGTCAGCACATGTGAAGAGTCAGTCACAATGATGAACTGGGGAAAATATGTAGGAAAGCAGATATCAATAAAGACATTAAGAAATCAGGCAAAGTATAAAGTGAGTGATAGGGTTAGACGTTTTCAACAGGCTTGTGGTTGAATATATAAACTTAGGAAGAAACAAATTTATAGTCACCAATAGGATTTACATTTGAGAGCATTAGGCAACCTGGACATGGATATTTTTAGTAATCCATGCTCAATTTCCTTTTAGAATTTGGTACAATCATAAGAGTGACTTTTGCTTTCTGTGTCCAGAATATAACTGTGATAAAATGTATATGTTGATCAGGTGACATGAGCATTTCTTCAACCATTACTGGGAGCAATATTTTGAAGACCTATAAATTCGTATTGGGGGAACAAAGAGGTGTAGCCTGTGTCAAATAATATAGAAATAATGTATGAATAGACCATACTGTGAATAAATAATATAGCTGGTTCCAACTTTAAATAGGGGTTGATGTGATATCTGAAAATATACAGGAAATCTTAAATTGATATACACACATTCATTACAACCAGTTATACATCTAACAGTAATATTAGGTTTATGGTTTATCATGAGGAGTGTGTGAGTTTTGCTTCAAAAATGATTATGGAAATCGAAAATAATGTGTTTAGAAAGAAGTCTCTTGAAAAGACCAGTCAAGAACACTGGAGGAATATATGTGTTCTGAAGCAGGAGGTGATTGAAATTGTAACAAATGCCTAAAATTTTATGAACTTATGGATGAAATATATATCCTATGATGTGCATAAACTGAAGAAATAGTAATGTGCCACTGTTTAATAAAAATGAACCGCAAAACACACATCATGTCACATAGGAAACTGCTTGAATTGATGTTAAACTAGGTTTTACTGTAGAAACATTAGAATTTATATGCACCATTCACTGAAGTTAGTTTTCAGTACTAGGAAACAAATATGAATTTCAGGTGGATGGATATTTCTGAGAATAATCTTATGAAAAGTTGATCGTAAATCCACATACATGAATATGAATGATTTTAAAGAGTGTATAATAAGACTCACATATTTCATATTTTGAAAAATTTGGATAGTATATATATATATATATATATATACACACACACACACACACACACACACACACACACAGACATTAAAGACTAGCAATATATATGCCAACCGAAATTCATGATGAAATATATATCATCCACAGATGCAAAAATATTTTTTCACTGAAAATGGATTTGTGAATAATGTTGTTTTACCAGGAAGCTCACCCATAGGTTTAATTTTTAGTTCCAACAGCATTTAGGAGGAGTGATCTCTTCTCATAACTTGTATCTGCCTAGTCAGCCACCTCACAAGAATGTACATGTGATAACAGGTAGGATTCTATATGTGCAAAAAATACATGTGCTGAATACTCTACAGAGAAAGGAGACAGGAATTTGTTGAGAGCCACATCTGAAGGGGCCCTAACAAACTTCCAGCTCCCAGCAAATTTCCACCTGCCAAATGATTATTGGCTCACAGCGGCCCCAGCAACATCTAGCTGATTGGCTCCTCTGTGGTGATGCTCATTGGAGATGCTCATTGAGCTGTTTCCCCGCCCTTTCAGACTGCCAGCTGATGATTGGCTCACAGTGGCCACAGCAACATCTAGCAGATTGGCTCCTCTGTGGTGATGCTCATTGAGTATTTCCCTGCCCTTTCAGACCACATAGCTGTTCATTGGGGGACTTTTTTGGCTCCACCCACGTGACCCATCCAATCGGCCTCAAGAGCAGGAGGATTGTGGGAGGTGGAGAGGCTTGTGGGTGTGACAGAGACTTTACAAGGAAGCCAGTGGTGGCAGTTGGTCTCTGAGGGTTTTCCTGAGGAGCTGTTTTGTTTGGCATGTGTGGTTCTAAAAATAAAGTTCATTTCTTTTGACAAGTGACTCCTGATTCGTGCCCAGCCAGATTGCAGCATTTGGTGGCTCGCAAGGGGAGCAACAGAGGGTAAGTGATAAGGTAAACTGCTCATCCCTGAGGGCAGGGCGAGAGGATGGGTAGCCATTTTATGATTCCTCTCTTGTTTTGCTTCACTTTTTTTTTAAGTTTCCTGTCCATGGAGATGAGTGAGATGGAAGAAAAACCCCTCACATCTGAGGAAAAATTGTTTACATCTGAGGAACACATAGGGAGAAAGAATGGATGCACATGTCAGGAGGATAGAAAGGCTATAATGACATTTTGTTGTTTCTTTTTAATTTCATTCTGTCTCGGTATTGTTTGGTGTCATCTTGTTGCGTTGTATTATAGTAGAAATATGGGATCAGAAATTTGTAAAAAACAAACTGAAAGAGTGTTAAGTAAATTGTTAGAGGATGGAGGCATCTCAGTAAAATCAAGAACAGTCAGGGCATACGTTGACACAATACAAAAATGTAGCCCATGGCTTTTTAAGGAGTTGTTAAATATATCACAATGGAACCATCATGGTGAAGATTTAAAAAGAGGAGAAAAGAAAAGCCCAGGGTCTCTGCCAGTTGCCACATTGCCGTTGTGGACATTCGTACCTGGTTTGCTTAGTTCAAATCCTTCAGTTCAGACAAAGATAGAGGAACAAAGCTTAGAGCATAAAAAGTCATCAGGGACAAAGTTACAAAAGGAGACTGCTACTAACAACTTTCTATCACCAGAGGGCGTAAGTTTCCAACCAACAGTGCCACCTCTACAGGAGACTGTTATTAACACCTTTCTATCACCAGAGGATGTAAATGTCCAACTAACAAGGCCACCTCCATATGCTGGGAGGCCCCCAACCCCTGCAGTTGATAGTTCGGATCCTAAGACAGGATCTCAAGTATTAACATGCCCTGTATTTGAGGCAGGAGGGCAGCAAATTCACCATGCTTTAAATTTCAAAATAGTGAAGCAGCTAAAAGAGGCTGTAACAACCTATGGTCCTCAAGCACCCTTCATTGTAAGCTTGATCGAATCCATTACCAACTTGAACATGACGCCAGCAGATTGGGCTAATATGTGTAAAGCTGTGCTAAATGGAGGACAATACCTGTTATGGAAGGTTGCCAATGAGGAATTTTGCAAGGAGACGGCTAGGCGAAATGCAGAAGCTGGTTATCCTCTGGGAAATCTAGATATATTGTTAGGAAAGGGACTTTATGAGGATCAGCAGCAAAAAATTGCATATGATCCTGGCATATACGCACAAATCGCTGCAGAGGCGGTTAGGGCATGGAAGACTTTACAAGGGCATGGAGGTTTATAAGGTCATTTATCTAAGGTAATACAAGGAGCTAATGAATCTTACGCTGAATTTGTAGATAGGCTTATTCAAACAGCTACCAGAGTTTTTGGGAATTCAGAACAAAGCAATGCCATTACTAAAACAACTGGTTTATGAGCAAGCGAATCGATGGTGTAGAGAAGTCATTAGACCATGGAAACATGAAGATTTAAACACATATATTAAATTATGTAGAGACATTAATGAATAAGAGCAAGTCGTGCCAGCTACAGTAAAACAGGCTTTAGATGCCAGAGAAATCAATGAACAAGGGCAAATTGTGGCAGCTGCAGTAAAACAGGCTTTAGATGCCAGGCCACGAACATGCTACAATTGTGAACAAACAGGACATTTTAAAAGAAAATGCCCCATAGGAGGAGGGTTTAAAAAAAACAGGTATCAAAGGAGTAGAATACCATGTATTTGCCCACGATGCCATAGAGGGAGGCATTGGGCTAATGAATGCCGTTCTCAAACCACCATAGAAGGTAATTCAATATCAAAAAACGAACAAGGACCAGCTGTTTATCCACGATATCATGGAGAAATGCATCGGGCTCCATTGCCAAAAAATGGACAGGGGGGCTCCATGCTCTGGGGCCCAAAACCACAAATATACGAAGCACTGGAGGAACACAGCAACACTATCAGAGTAGTGTCCAGGACACATTGTCCATCAGATCCCTCATCAGACAAATCAGAGGGAGCGCAGGGTTGGACATCTGCGCCTCCGCCAGATCAGTACTAACTCCAGAGATGAGGGTTCAAATCATTCCCACAGGGGTGAAAGGACCTTTTCTCAAAGGAACAGTAGGCTTATTATTGGGTCGCAACTCTTCTAATCTAAAAGGACTTATGATAAGTCCTTGGGTAATTGATCTCGATTATGAAGGTGAATTAAAATTTATAGCCAATTCTCTAAAGGATTTATCAGTAATTTCGCCAGGAGATAGAATAGCACAGTTACAAATAATACCCAGCCTACATGATAAATTTTCCAGTCGTGCTGTAGAAAGAGGTTCCAAGGGATTAGGCTCCACAGGTGTAGATTTGGCTATGCTTTCTTTAAATTTAGATTCTCACCCCATACGAAAACTAAATATTCAAGGACATGAATTTAATGGGCTACTGGATACAGGTGCAGAACTTAGCATCATCTCTCATCAAGAAGGGCCAAAACATTGGCCATTACAACAAGCCATTCAAATGCTTCGAGACCTAGGAGTGGCGACTAATCCCCATAAAGGTGCAATGGTATTAGATAGGAAGAATCCTGAAGGATGTGAAGGAACTATACAGCCATATGTATTGTTTCATCTTCCCATAAATTTATGGGGACGAGGTGTCCTAGATCAATTAGGTTTGACATTAACAAATAACATCAACCAAAATGCACCCACTATTATGGCTAGACAAGGTTTTAGGAAAGGAAAAAGATTAGATAAACAAGAACAAGGTACAGCAGTGCCAATACAAATACATCAAGGAACAGAGAGACATGGGTTGGATTTTCAGAAAGGGCCACTGAGACAATAAAAATTACTTGGAAATCAGAAAGACCAGTATGGGTTCCTCAGTGGACCCTGACTAAAGAAAAGATACAAGCAGTCCATGACCTGGTCAAACAACTATTAGTGGAAGGACATATACAACCTTCTGTATCTCCCCATAATACTCCCATTTTTGTCATCAAAAAGATATCTGGTAAATGGAGATTATTGCAAGATTTAAGAACCATTAATAATGAGATGGTTATTATGGGACCTGCTCAATCAGGGATTCCTCAATTGTCTGCTTTGCCAAAAACCTGGTATGTTTTAGTTATACATATTAAAGATTGTTTTTTTTTCATTTCCAATTCATCCTGAAGATAGTCCACGTTTTGCATTTACTATCCCTGCACTGAATCATGACGGTCCTGATCAGAGGTAAGAGTGGAAAGTACTCCCTCAAGGGATGGCTAACAGCCCAACTATGTGTCAAATTTATGTTAACAAAATAATCCAGCCACTCTGAAATCAAAATCCTGAACTACAAATATTTCACTATATGGATGATGTATTATTAGCACACAAAGGTAAAATCCCATTGCTAGAACGTTATGCCACACTTACAAACTTATTAAAAAATTAATCTAGAGATAGCAATTGATAAAGTACAATTAAATTTTCCAATTAATTATTTAGGAGTTCTATTATCCTTAACCATGGTTAGTCCACCAAAAATTCAAATATGAGTAGATCAACTCAAATCAATTAATGACTTTCAAAAGTTATTAGGAGATATAAATTGGATAAGGCCTTATCTAGTATACCAACAGGAGAGTTGGGACCTTTATTTGATATCCTAAAAGGTCTATCAGATCTAAATTCACCCAGAATGTAAACACTTGAATCAAGAAAGGCATTAAAAATCATTGAAACATTAATGGGAAATATGCATTTGGATAGAGTTGATATAATTTTGCATTTATTATTTATTGTACTACCAACAAAAATTATTCCTACAGGAGTATTTTGGCAAGAAGGTCCATTAGTATGGATAAATTTATCTTATTCTTCTAACACTATTATTACTAGGTATCCTGAGGCTGAGGGACAATTAATACTCAAAGGAATAAAAGCAGCAAAGGGAGTGTTTGGAATTTCTCCCAATAAAATTATTACTCCATATACTATGAATCAAATAGATGAATTACCTAATGAGTTAAATACTTGGGCAATAATCATGTGTAAATCTAATGTTTCATTTGATAACCACTTACCATCTAATCCTTTATTGTCTTTTTGGTCATCGCATCCTGTAATTTTTCCAAAAATGACAAGAAAACACCTATCATGAATGTTCCAAATATATTCATTGATGGGTCAAATAATGGTACAGCAGCAATAGTTACACCTTATCAAACTTTTACATTTTTAGTACCCAAACAATCAGCTCAAAAGGTAGAGCTTAATGCAGTATTACAAACTTTTGTGATGTTTAAAGATTCTGTATTTTATTAATTTTCCGATAGTCAGTATATACTTAATGCTATAGTATCCCTTGACGATGCTGGTAGGATTTCCCCTTCCTCTACTGTTTTCTCTTTGCTTTACACTATATAAAGTCTAATCTGGGACAGAAAAGATCCATCCTTTATAGGACATATCAGGGCACATACAGGATTGCCTGGAGCCCTTAGTTTGGGCAATGATTTAGCAGATTAAACTACACATGACATACATACATATTTTCTCTACACTAGAAGAAGCTATAAATTTTCATTAAAAAGTTTCATATCAATATTAATACTTTACAAAAGCATTTTAAAATAACTAAGGAACAAGCTAGACAAATAATAAAACAATGTCAAAATTGTGTGACCTTTTTACCACAAGTTAATCTTGGAGTCAATCTTAGAGGATTGATACCTTACCATATTTGGCAGATGGGCGTCACACACTTGCCAGAATTTGGAAAATTAAAATATTTGCATGTTACAGTTCATAATTCTTCTGGATTTTTGATGGCTCCCTTCATGCTGGAGAAAAAACTAAAGATGTTATAGCTCATTGCTTACAAAATTTTGCCACTGTGGGCGTTCCAAAACAGTTAAAAACAGATAACGCCCCCGATTATACTTCTACCTCTTTTAAACAATTTTGCTCATCATTTAGCATTGCTCATATAACAGGAATCCCATACAATCCACAGGGACAAGGCATAATTGAAAGAGCACATCAAACTATTAAAATGTACTTATTAAAGTAAGAAGACGAAATTGGGAAGTGGTATACATTCCCCAAAGAGAAACTTAAAATAACCCTTTTTACTCTAAACTTTTTAAATTTGGATTCATCAGGACTTAGTGCTGCGGAAAGGCATATGTGTCCAAAAAAATGTGTATAAGCCCAAGGTACTTTGGAAGGATATTCTAACAGGACAATGGAAAGGTCCTGACCCATTAATTGTCTGGAGTCGGGGGTCTGTTTGTGGGTTTCCACAGGAAGGACAGCAGCCGATCTGGATTCCAGAGAGATTAACTAAGGTTCTGACCCAGTGATTGCCTGGAGTCGGGGGTCTGTTTATGTGTTTCCACAGGGAGAACAGCAGCAGATTTAGATTCCAGAGAGATTAACTTAAGGGATTTCTATAGACCAAAATAAGATGATTTGGCTCAAATCCATAACAGCTGATATCCAAAACTCCAGTTTGTCTATCCTTACATCTTCGACAGAACAGGGATGCTTTTTTCAATATCTATTTTGTTATTCCCCTTTCCCACATCATGAAGTTCTATTTTGTTTATTTGAGCTCATACAGACCTAGGTAAATGTTTTGCTGATCAGTTCTATTTTTTGACTATAGAGTTTTTAAACATTGTAATGGTGATTTCACCTGTAAAAAGTTATAAGGCCTTTACTGTTATGTTATGTGTTGTATGTATTTATTATGTGTGCACACTTCTGTTTTGTGTTATATGTTTGAATGTACGTATGTCCATATATCATATATGATGAGTGCTCATGAAAAATTCATCCATTTTTTTTATTCACGTGATTTAAATGGTTTAATTTAAATTGGGTAAACAACTGTTAAGGATTGTTTTAATATGTGAAAAAATAGGAGGTTAACAGACCTGTTTGTTTACTTTCATTTTTCCTTTCCATTATATTTAATAATTCTCTTCAAGATAATGTAAATTGTTAAGAAAATTGTTTTCTTTTAGTGCTTTCTGGAATGTTACATAATTTTTTCTTTAGCCATTATTGCCAGAATTCCTATCTTCATCCCAGTGCCAGTGAAGACAAAGATAAAACCAATCTACAGCTTCTGCAATAGCCATCACTGAACTTCTTGCAGAACTTGCCTGGACTATGTATCACTAGTATGCATTTTGAACTCACTTGTATGCATTGTGAACTATCTGCTGGTGAAACAAATTGTGGTAGTGTTGGGATACTTATGCTGATGCTGTCATCAGTGCTACAATATTTCCAAAAGGAGCCATCAATTGGCTTGGTGTATCTTCCCTATTCACACTTGACAGAGGTGAGGAAGCTTACAGAGGAAGGCAAAAGACTTCATCCTCAATGACTGCTCTTTTGGCCATTTTGGTTTTGGATGCACACATGGGATATTTCTTTAGATCTATCAGGTTCTGAAAATCAAAGCCACAGCCTCACACAGGGCCAAGAGGCTGATTCAGACACAAATTGCCTTTCCAAAGCAATTAAGCAAAGAGCCACAGGTGATGCCCATTCATTTCCATTTCAAAACTGTTTTCTTCAGGCTTCACAAAGGGGTGGCCTGAGGCAAAGGCCTTCCTGATATTAAGGGCAAGGGAACCATAGGTAAGCAAATGGCCCAAAGCAGGGTTTCCCCACTGAGACTTTTCTGGTTACACTGATATCTGAGTTTTCTGAGATGTTCCCATTCCCTTCAGCTATTCAGTACATGGCCATGTCACAGAGTTTGGAGGTGGTACATATCTTGGACACAAAACCATGAGCCTATTCTGGAGACAGGCCAGAAATCAGGAATTGAACAGGAACTTAGGAAGATAGTAGGTGTTGCCTATCTATAAGGCAAGCCGCAGTCCACTCATAAAATGGACAGAATGAATGCCTGGAAGCTTCCTACTAGACAGGACACCTTTATTGATGCATTCTCTTTTTTAAAGACTACAACCACGGACACAGTGAATACACAGACATAGAAAAACTCACCTTGTCTAACAACTTACTAGGAACAGTTGACTCCAAATGAAACAAACCACCTTTCCTACCTATTCTCAGAACATGAGACAAAACCACGAACTCACACCCACACCCACAAAGGCACCTCCTTCTCACAAGTGGGTCTGTGACTATCTGGAGTGTCTTCTGACTGGTGGACCATACTATGTTCCCCCAAAATGGCCTGTCCTGTATCAGATCAGACCTCCTTTGCCAACTCTTTTAAGTTTTCAGGAGCCAGCAGTGAACCACTACCTGCTTTCTCAGGAAAGGCCCCTCTTCAGAGCTCCCCTGGCATTTGGCCATCCTCACATCAGGAGGTTAGAAGAAAGATTGTCTCTATCTTTGGTAAATCCAAAGAGGTGAGCCCACTGGGACTAGGACTGAGACTGGCTCTGGGTGCCTGGCTTCCTGGATCACAACTTCAGAGATTTCCATCACCAAGGAAGTGAGGTAGGTCACTTCCTTCAGGAATTTAGTGAGGTCAATACCTTGGCAACCACGTTGTCCTAACAGTTGCTTACAAGGGTCCCAGGAGATGGAGGCTGCCCCTACTTCCTGTGACACATTCACGAGTTAGAATGGTATATATAAACCATAGGCACCAGGGAACAGCTCTCCACACAGGCCTGGTTTGGTCCATCTTCTCTACATTAAGAACAGAGAGGCTGATTCAGACACAACACTTCATCCTGACCGGGGTTTTTGCCACGGAAGATGATTTTGCTCTCTCAGGTCCTTCATAGCTGCCTAAGTCTTCTCCAGGTATTATTTCTGCATGGACCTTTGAGGTTCTCAGCAGGTGGAAGATCCCCTACATTCCTGTATTGTAAGACCAACTCTGTCCCTGCTCTATTGTAAAGTTCGAATGAGGGAACAGTGTATGGTTAGGATTCGTAACAGGTTTGATTTGGGTTAGGAATCATTCTGCGAGATGAATAATGGTATTGGGAACCTGAGATATTTACAAGAATGTATAGGTGAAATATAATTGTGAAAACAGAAATCTAGGTAAGATTTGAAGCCCAGAAGTGCATTGAGCCATTGATTCAGATACTTAGTTTTGAATTATATTCTGCACAGATGTCTCAGATAAATCGATATACAATGGCATAGGACCTTATACCTTGTTTGATTGAATGACGAAAAGAATATCCAGTCAAAAGTATAGTCAATAGGATTAGGAAGATAGACAGTAGGTTTAGAAGGCAGAGTGAGTTTAGGATTTGGACCAAAAGTTCTTTATCAGTAGGGTTTCTGGTAGAGAATGAATGTAAAAATCAGCACATGTGAAGAGTCAGTCACAATGATGAACTCTGGAAAATATGTAAGAAACCATATGTCAATAGAGACATTAGGAAATCAGGCAAAGTATAAAGTGAGTGATAGGATCAGACATTTTCAACAGTGTTGAAGTTGAATATATAATCTTAGGAAGAAAAAAATATGTAGTCACCAATAGGATTGACATTTGAGAGCATTAGGCAACCTGGACATGGATGTTTTTAGTAATTCGTACTCACTTTCCATTTAGACTTCGGTACAATCATAAGTGTGACCTTTACATTTTGTGCCCAGAATACTATTGTGATAAAATGTATATGTAGATCAGGTGACATGAGTATTTCTTCCACCATTTCTGGGAGCAATATTTTGAAGATGTATAAATTAGTATTGGGGTACAAATAGGTGTACCCTGTGTCTATGAATATAGAGATAATGCATGAATAGACCATACAGTGAATATATAATATAAATGGTTCCAACTTTAAATAATGGATTGAATTATTTAAGCACCTCTGCCGAGATTTGAAGAACTCATTTGACCCAAAGGATCCCTATTCTCACTTGATGGATTTCAGAAACCGAACAGAGGAAGGCAATAGAATTCATTCACAATGACTGAACTTTTTGCCATTTTGGTTTTGGATGCACACATGGGATCTTTCTTTAGATCATCAGGTGCTGAGAATCTAAGCCACAGCCTCACATAGGGCCAAGAGGCTGATTCAGACACATCCCTTTCCAAAGCAATTAAGCAAAGAGCCACAGGTCATGCTCATTCATTTCCATTTGAAAACTGTTTTCTTCAGGCTTCACAAAGGGGTGGCCTTAGGCAAAGACCTCCCTGACATTCAGGACAACATAACAATAGGTAAGCAAATGGCCCAAAGCAGGATATATTCACTGAAATTTTCCTGGTCATACTGATTTCTAAGTTTTCTGAGATTCTCGCCATTCCCTCAGCTATCCAGAACATCCAAGATCACAAACCATGGAGTTGGTAAATATCTCAGACACAAAACCATGAGCCTATTCTGGAGAGTGGCCAGAATTCAGGAAGAAAACAGGGACTTAGGAAGATAGTTGGTATTGCCCATCCATAAGGCAAGCCACACGCCATTCATAAATTTGGCAGCATGAATGCTGGGAAGCTGTCTTCTTGACAGGACACATCCATTGTTGCATTCTCTTTTCTCATCTCTACAACCACAGACACAGTGGGATACACAGACATAGAAACACTCACCTTGTCAAATGCCTTACTAGAAACAGTTCACTCCAAACCAAACAAACCACCTTTTCTACCTATTCTCAGAACATGAGACAAACCCACAACCCCACCCACAAAGGCACCTCCTTCCCCAAGTAGGTCTGTGACTATCCGGAGTGTCCTCTGAGTGGTGGGCCATACTATGTTCTCCCGAAATGACTTGTCCTCTCTCCGATCTGGTTTCCTTGGCCAACTCTGTGAAGTTGTCAGGAAAAAGTGGTGAGCCACTACCTGCTTTCTCAGGAAAAGTCCCTCTTCAGAGCTCTCCTGGCATTTGGCCATCCTCACATCAGTAGGTACCGAGAAAGACTGACTCTGTCCTCGTCAAATCCAAACAAGTGAGCCCACTGGGACTAGGATTGGGACTGCCTTTCGGTGCCTGGCTTCTTGGATACCATGTTCAGAGTTCCATCACCAAGGAAATGAGGTATGTCAGTTTCTTTGGAACTGAATGAGTCCACTGCCTTGGCAACCACTTTGTCCTAACAGTTGCTTCCAAGGGTCACATGAGATGGAGGCTGTCCCTACTTCCTGTGACACTTTCACAAGTTAGAATGGTATATCAGTCATAGGCACCCCGGAACAGTTCTCCACACAGGCCTGGTTTGGTCCATCTTCTCTACAATAAGAAGAGAGAGGCTGATTCAGACACATCTCTTCATCCTGACTAGGTTGTTTGCCATGGAAGATGACCTTTGCTCTCTCAGGTTCTTCATACCTGCCTACAACTTCTCCGGGTATAATTTTTGAATGGATCTTTGAGGTTCTCAGCAGGTGGAAGGTCCCCTACTTTTTTGTATTGTAAGAACAACTCTGTCCCTGCTCTTCTGTAAAATGAGATTGAGGGAACAGTGTATGCTTAGGGTTAATAACAGGTTTGATTTGGGTTAGGAATCATTCTGTGCAATGAATAATGGTATTGGGAACCTGCGATATTTACAAGAATATAGAGGTGAAATATAAATATGAAAACAGAAATCTAGGTATGATTTGAAGCACAGAAGGTCAATGGGCCCTTGATTGGGGTACTTAGCTTTGAATTATGTTCTCTAAAGATGTCTCAGCTTATTCAATATGCAATGGCATCGGACCTTGTACCTGGGATGATTGAATGTAGAAGAGAACATCCAGTCAAAAAGGGATAGTCGGTAGGATTAGGAAGATAGTCCATAGGTTTAGGAAGCAAAGAGAGAGTATAAGATTTTCACCAAAAGTTTTTTAGCAATAGGGTTTCGGTTAGAGAGTGAATGTAAATGTCAGCACATATGAAGAGTCAGTCACTATGATGAACTGGGGAAAATATGTAGAAAAGCAGATATCAATAGACATTACGAAATCAGGCAAAGTATAAAGTGAGTGATAGCATTAGACATTTTCAACAGGGTTGAGTTTGAATACATAATCTTAGGAAGAAAAAAATATGTAGTCACCAATAGGATTGACATTTGTTAGCATTAGGCAACCTGGACATGGATGTTTTTATTAATCCATGTTCACTTTCCATTTAGTCTTTGCTACAATCATAAGTGTGACCTTTACATTTTTTGTCCAGAATATTACTTTGATAAATTGTATATGTTGATCAGGTGACATGAGTATTTCTTACACCATTTCTGGGAGCAATATTTTGGAGACATATACAACAGTATTAGGGGTACAAAGAGGTGTACCCTGTGTTTCTGAATCTAGAGATAATGCATGAATAAACCATACTGTTAATAAATAATACAACTGGTTCCACTTTAATTAACGGATTGAATTGATTTCTGAAAATATATAAGAAATCTTATATTGATATACAATCATTCATTCCAACCAGTTATACATATAATAGTAATATTAGTGTTTTTGTTTATCATGAAGAGTGCGTGAGTTTTGCTTCAACAATGATTATTGAAATCGAAAATAATGTTTTTGGAAAGAAGCCTCATGAAAATACCAGTCAAAAAACCCTGACAATACACAGGTTCTGAAGTAGGAAGTGATTAAAGTTGAAACAAATGCCTATAAATTTGCGAACTTGTGGATGAAATATATATCCTATGATGTGCACAAACTGAGGTAATAATAACGTACCTGTGTTGAATAAAAATAAACATCAAAATACACATCATGTCCCCTAGGAATCTACTTGCATTGATGTTAAACTGGGTCAGTAACTGTAGAAATATTAGAGTTTGTATGCACTATTCACTGAAGTTAGTTTTCAGTACTAGGAAACAAATATGTATTTCAGGTGGATGATTATTTCTGATAATAATCTTGTGGAAAGTTTGTTATAAATCCACATATATGAATATGAATGAATTTTTTTTTAATTAATTTTTATTGTAGGTTGTTCAAAACATTACATAGTTCTTGATATATCATATTTCACACTTTGATTCAAGTGGGATATGCGCTCCCATTTTTACCCCATATACAGATTGCAGAATCACATCATTTGCACAACAATTGATTTACATATTGCCATTCTGGTGTCTGTTGTATTCTGCTGCCTTTCCTATCCTCTACTATCCCCCCTCCCCCCTCCCCTCCCCTCTTCTCTCTCTACCCCCTCTACTGTAATTCATTTCTCCCCCTTATATTTTTCCTCCTTTCCCCTCACTTCCTCTTGTATGTAATTTTGTATACCCCTGAGGGTCTCCTTCCATTTACATGCAATTTCCCTTCTCTCTCCCTTTCCCTCCCACCTCTCATCCCTGTTTAATGTTAATCTTCTTCTCATGCTCTTTGTCCCTACTCTGTTCTTAGCTACTCTCCTTATATCAAAGAAGACATTTGGCATTTGTTTTTAAGGGATTGGCTGGCTTCACTTAGCATAATCTGCTCTAATGCCATCCATTTCCCTCCAAATTCTATGATTTTGTCATTTTAAATGCAGAGTAATACTCCATTGTGTATAAATGCCACATTTTTTTTATCCATTCGTCTATTGAAGGGCATCTAGGTTGGTTCCACAGTCTTGCTATTGTGAATTGTGCTGCTATGAACATGGATGTAGCAGTGTCCCTGTAGTGTGCTCTTTTTAGGTCTTTAGGGAATAGACCGAGTAGGGGAATAGCTGGATCAAATGGTGGTTCCATTCTGAGCTTTCCAAGAAATCTCCATACTGCTTTCCAAATTGGCCGCACCAATTTGCAGTCCCACCAGCAATGTACAAGAGTACCCTTTTCCCCACATCCTCGCCAGCACTTGTTGCTGTTTGACTTCCTAATGGCTGCCAATCTTACTGGAGTGAGATGGTATCTTAGGGTGGTTTTGATTTGCATTTCTCTGACTGCTAGAGATGGTGAGCATTTTTTCATATACTTGTTGATTGATTGTATGTCCTCCTCTGAGAAATTTCTGTTCAGGTCCTTGGCCCATTTGTTGATTGGGTTATTCGTTATCTCATTGTCTAATTTTTTTAGTTCTTTGTATATTCTGGATATTAGGGCTCTGTCTGAAGTGTGAGGAGTAAAGATTTGTTCCCAGGACGTAGGCTCCCTATTTACCTCTCTTATTGTTTCTTTTGCTGAGAAAAAACTTTTTAGTTTGAGTAAGTCCCATTTGTTGATTCTAGTTATTAACTGTTGTGCTATGGGTGTCCTATTGAGGAATTTGGAGCCCGACCCCACAGTATGTAGATCATAGCCAACTTTTTCTTCTAGCAGACGCCATGTCTCTGATTTGATATCAAGTTCCTTGATCCACTTTGAGTTAACTTTTGTGCATGGCGAGAGAAAGGGATTCAGTTTCATTTTGTTGCAAATGGATTTCCAGTTTTCCCAACACCATTTGTTGAAGATGCTATCCTTCTTCCATTGCATGCTTTTAGCCCCTTTATCGAATATAAGATAGTTGTAGTTTTGTGGATTGGTTTCTGTGTCCTCTATTCTGTACCATTGGTCCACCCGCCTGTTTTGGTACCAGTACCATGCTGTTTTTGTTACTATTGCTCTGTAGTATAGTTTGAAGTCTGGTATAGCTATACCGCCTGATTCACACTTCCTGCTTAGCATTGTTTTTGCTATTCTGGGTCTTTTATTTTTCCATATGAATTTCATGATTGCTTTCTCTATTTCTACAAGAAATGCCGTTGGGATTTTGATTGGCATTGCATTAAACCTATAGAGAACTTTTGGTAATATCGTCATTTTGATGATGTTACTTCTACCTATCCATGAACAGGGTATATTTTTTCATCTTCTAAGATCTTCTTCTATTTCTCTCTTTAGGGTTCTGTAGTTTTCATTGTATAAGTCTTTCACCTCTTTTGTTAGGTTGATTCCCAAGTATTTTATTTTTTTTGAGGATATTGTGAATGGGGTGGTTGTCCTCATTACCATTTCAGAGGATTTGTCGCTGATATACAGGAATGCCTTTGATTTATGCGTGTTGATTTTATAGCCTGCCACTTTGCTAAATTCATTTATTAGCTCTAATAGTTTCTTTGTAGACCCTTTTGGGTCTGCTAGGTATAGAATCATGTCATCTGCAAATAGTGATAATTTGAGTTCTTCTTTTCCTATTTTTATGCCTTTAATTTCTTTCGTCTGTCTAATTGCTCTGGCCAGTGATTCGAGAACTATGTTGAACAGAAGTGGTGAGAGAGGGCATCCCTGTCTTGTTCCAGATTTTAGAGGGAATGCCTTCAGTTTTTCTCCATTCAGAATGATGCTAGCCTGAGGCTTGGCATAGATTGATTTACAATATTGAGGTATGTTCCTGTTATTTCTATTTTTTCTAGAGTTTTGAACATAAAGGGATGCTGTACTTTGTCGAATGCTTTTTCCGCATCTATCGAGATGATCATATGGTTCTTATTTTTAAGCCTATTGATGTGGTGAATAACATTTATTGATTTCCGTATATTGAACCAGCCTTGCATCCCAGGGATAAATCCTACCTGATCATGGTGCACAATTTTTTTGATATGTTTTTGTATCCGGTTCGCCAGAAGTTTATTGAGGATTTTTGCATCTAGGTTCATTAGAGATATTGGTCTGTAGTTTTCTTTCTTTGTAGTGTCTTTGTCTGGTTTAGGAATCAGGGTGATGTTGGCCTCATAGAATGAATTTGGTAGTTCTCCCTCTTTTTCTATTTCCTGAAATAGCTTGAAAAGTATTGGTATTAGTTCCTCTTTAAAGGTTTTGTAAAACTCTGCTGTATACCCATCCGGTCCTGGGCTTTTCTTAGTTGGTAGTCTTTTGATGGTATCTTCTATTTCCTCAATTGATATTGGTCTGTTTAGGTTGTCAATATCCTCCTGACTCAATCTGGGCAAATCATATGACTTAAGAAATTTATCAATGCCTTCACTATCTTCTATTTTATTGGAGTATAAGGATTCAAAATAGTTTCTGATAATCTTCTGTATTTCTGAAGTGTCTGTTGTGATATTGCCTTTTTCATCCCGTATGCTGGTAATTTGAGTTCTCTCTCTTCTTCTCTTCGTTAGCGTGGCTAAGGGTCTGTCGATTTTATTTATTTTTTCAAAGAACCAACTTTTAGTTTTGTCAATTTTTTCAATTTTTTCTTTCGTTTCGATTTCATTAATTTCAGCTCTGATTTTAATTATTTCTTGTCTTCTACTTCTTTTGCTGTTGTTTTGCTCTTCTTTTTCTAGGATTCTGAGTTGAAGTATTGGATCATTTATTTGTTGGTTTTTTCTTTTTCTAAGGAATGAACTCCAAGCAATAAATTTTCCCCTTAGAACTGCTTTCAATGTGTCCCATAGATTCCGATATGTTGTGTCTGTGTTTTCATTTATCTCTAAGAATTTTTTAATTTCCTCCTTGATGTCTTCTATAACCCATTGATCATTCAGTAACCTATTGTTCATTCTCCAGGTGATGCATGATTTTTCCTTACTTCTTTTATCGTTAATTTTCAATTTCATTCCATTATGGTCAGATAAGATGCATGGTATTATCTCTACTCCTTTATATTGTCTAAGAGTTGCCCTGTGACATAATATATGATCTATTTTTGAGAAGGATCCATGTGCTGCTGAGAAAAAAGTGTAACTGCTTGATGTTGGGTGGTATATTCTATATATGTCAATTAAGTCTAGGTTATTAATTGTGTTATTGAGCTCTACAGTTTCCTTATTCAACTTTTGTTTGGAAGATGTGTCCAGTGGTGAGAGAGGTGTGTTGAAGTCTCCCATGATTATTGTATGGTGGTCTATTAGACTCTTGAACTTGAGAAGAGTTTGTTTGATGAACATATCTGCACCATTGTTTGGGGCATATATATTTATGATTGTTATGTCTTGTTGGTGTATGGTTCCCTTAAGAAGTATGTAGTGTCCCTCTTCATCCCTTTTGATTAACTTTGGCTTGAAATCTATTTTATTTGATATGAGTATGGACACTCCTGCTTGTTTCCGAAGTCCATATGAGTGATATGATTTTTCCCAACCTTTCACCTTCAGTCTATGTATGTCTTTTCCTATCAAATGCGTCTCCTGAAGGCAGCATATTGTTGGGTCTTGTTTTGTGATCCATTCTACTAGCCTGTGTCTCTTGATTGGTGAGTTTAAGCCATTAACATTTAGGGTTATTATTGAGATATGGGTTGTTCTTCCAGCCATATTTGTTTATTTATGTTACTAAACATGGTTTGTTTTCCTCTTTGATTATTCCCCCCCCCTTTACTGTACTACCTCCC
Source organism: Callospermophilus lateralis (assembly GCF_048772815.1). Taxonomy (NCBI): domain Eukaryota; kingdom Metazoa; phylum Chordata; class Mammalia; order Rodentia; family Sciuridae; genus Callospermophilus; species Callospermophilus lateralis. Next base: position 26,562,634 of record NC_135322.1, on the reverse strand, counting down.
GCTGTTGGTTTTCATTGATATTTTCCATTTCCTCTTCCTGTAATATTTTGCCAAGGATGTTTTGAAGAGATGGTTTTCTAGCTGCAAATTCTTTTAACTTTTGTTTATCATGGAAGGTTTTAATTTCATCTTCCATCCTGAAGCTTAATTTCGCGGGATACACAATTCTTGGTTGGAACCCCTTTTCTTTCAGTGTTTGAAATATGTTATTCCAGGATCTTCTAGCTTTGAGAGTCTGTGTTGAAAGATCAGCTGTTATCCTGATTGGTTTACCCCTAAATGTAATCTGCTTCCTTTCTCTTGTAGCTTTTAAAATTCTCTCCTTATTCTGTATGTTGGGCATCTTCATTATAATGTGTCTAGGTGTGGATCTCTTATGATTTTGCACATTCGGCGTCCTGTATGCTTCTAGGATTTGGGATTCTGTCTCATTCTTCAAGTCTGGGAAGTTTTCTCGTATTATTTCGTTGAAAAGATTGCTCATTCCTTTGGTATGGACCTCAGTACCTTCCTGTATCCCAATGACTCTTAAGTTTGGTCTCTATGTTATCCCATATTTCTTGAATGTTCTGCTCATGGTTTCTTAACAGCTTTGCTGAGATGTCTATGTTCTTCTCCAGTTGAAATACTTTGTCTTCATTGTCTGATGTTCTATCTTCTAAGTGTTCTACTCTGCTGGTAGTATTCTCAATTGAGTTTTTAAGTTGGTTTATTGTTTCCTGCATTTCCAGGATTTCTGTTTGTTTGTTTTTTATAACCTCTATCTCCCTGTATAATTGATCTTTTACTTCTTGGATTTGTTTATGTAATTGATTGTCAAAGTGGTCGAAGTGGTCTTTCATTGACTGATTTTGCTGTCTAATGTCTTCCTTGAGACTCCAGATCATCTGCAGCATGTATATCCTGAATTCTTTATCTGACATTCCATCTGCTGCAGCTATTACCTCTTCTAAAGTTGAGTTGACCTGCATTGCTTGTGGTCCTTTCTTTCCTTGTCTTTTCATATTGATCGCGTTTCTTTCTGCTTGGTGAAACTGCTGTGTTATTGATTTTTCCCCCTATATATTTATATTGCTCTTGTATAGCTGCAAAGTCTCCCTCGCAGGCTTTGGCGGTGGTTCTTCCCCTCCTCCAATTGAGGCAATGTGCCTACCACGCTGGGAGGCCGCTGTACCTGTACTTTCGATGGGCCTGTTCTTTCGGTGGTCACAGGTCCGTCTACCTTGCAGGCGTGAGCAGTGGCTTTGCCCCTCCGCTGGCCACTAGGCCTGTTCTGTCTGTTGGTTGCAGGTCTGTCTACCTAAAAGGCGCTGGTGGCGGCTCTGCCCCTCCCCCAACTGGGGCGATGTATCTGGCGGGCCTCTGGGCCTGTTTTGTCAGTGGTCACGGTTCCGCCTACCTTGCACGTGCGTGGAGCAGCTGTGTCCCTCCGAGAGTTGCTGGGCCTAACCTGCCAATGGGTGTCAAGTGCACCTACCTTGCAGGCCCGGGGGTAACTCTGCCGCTCCGCGTGTTGCTGGGCCTGATATGCTGGTGAGACGCAGGTTTGCCTACCTTGCAGGCGCCTGGCGGCTCTGCCCCTCCCCCAACCGGGGCGGGGCGATGTGTCTGGCCGTCCTCTGAGCCTGTTCTGTAGGTGGTCAGGGTACTGCCTACCTAGCAGGCTCGTGGGGCAGCTGTGCCCCTCCGCAGTTTGTTGGGCCTGACCTGCTGGTGTGTGGCAAGTGCGCCTTCCTTGCAGGCCCGGGGGTGGCTCTGCCGCTGCGCGGTTGCTGGGCCTGATCTGTTGGTGAGTCGCAGGTCTGTGTAACTTGCAGGCGCCCGGCGGCTCTGCCCCTCCCCCAACTGGGGCGGGGCGATGTGTCTGGCCGGCCTCTGGGCCTGTTCTGTTGGTAGTCAGGGTTCTGCCTACCTAGCAGGCTCGTGGGGCAGCTGTGCCCCTCCGCAATTTGTTGGGCCTGACCTGCCAGTGGGTGGTAAGTGCCCCTACCTTGCAGGCCCGGGGTGGCTCTGCCGCTCCGCGGTTGCTGGGTCTGATCAGCTGGTGATTCGCAGGTCTGCGTAACTTGCAGGCGCCTGGCGGGTCTGCCCCTCCCCCAACCTGAGCGATGTGTCTGGCAGTCCACTGGACCTGTTTTGTCGGTGGTCACAGTTCTGCCTACCTTGCACACACGTGGAGCAGCTGTTTCATTAGTGCCTGGCACACTCTCCTTGTTTGCCTCCCTCAGGCCCTTAGTTTGTAGAGCTTGGGGCTGAGCACCCCCAGCAAACTTGCTTACCTTCTGGTAGCCATGCCCCCGTATCTGATGCAAGAGACCTCAGTTGTCAGCACCGGTGGGAGCTGTAGCCGTGAGTCCCATACCAAGGCGAGTCGGTGCAAGAGACCTCAGTTGTCAGCACTGGTGGGAGCGGTAGCTGGGAGTCCCGCGCCGCGCGGTTCCCGCCGGCTCCTGTGCCAGCACCGCCACGGCTCCCACCGGCTCCCGTGCCGCTGCTGCGGCTCCCGCCGGTTCCGGCCGGCTCCCGTGCCGCTGCCCCGGCTGCCGCCGGCTCCCTTGCCGCAGCCCCAGCTCCCGCCGGCTCCCTCGCCGAAGCCGCGGCTCCCGCCGGCTCCGTGCCGCCCTCGGTCTGGCTATTGCGCTCACAGGAGAGCTGGGAGGGGCCCTTAAGTTTTCCCCGCTGATCTATAGCTGAAAGAGCTGTGATCAGTCAAAAAAAAAAAAAAAAAAAACAGAGATGATGACGTCAGCTCTCAAAGATGGTGGCCGCTGGCTTCCTCTGTGGTCTGACCGATGTGGAGAACCGAATTGGATGGCTTCCTTCCCCGTCTCAAGCCCAGAATTCAGCTCTGAGTACAGTATTTGCACAGCTGGCGGGAGCCTGCAGAATCCGTAGCACTGTATCTTTGCATTGTTATCTTACCGTCGTTTCCCAGCGAGCGCCGCAGACTCTGGCCGCAGGGCAATTTGCTGCATACGCAGCGTGACCCTCCGTGCGGACAAATCTCTCGCGTTTGAGCTCCAGTAGCAGGTCCTTATGCAATGGAAATCCTTTCTCTAGGTTTCGGAGCACCCCAATTTTGCTGGAAATTCCTAACAAGCTAGCTTTTATCCATTCTACCTTGTCTTTTTCCTGCTCAGTGACGCAGTACACGGGAGTGCTGCACTCCTTTCGCAGCCATCTTCCCAGTCGAATATGAATGAATTTATGGAGTGTATAATATGACACATATATTTTATATTTTGAAAATATATACGCACACGCACAGACATTAAAAAGTAGCAATATAGGAGATCCAACATGGCGGCGGGCATGGAGAAATCGAGTCTCTGACCTCTTCAGCTGCATGGGCATAGGGAGTCGTAAACTGTCTAAATGCTGTTTGCTCAGAATCACTAGGCAATGCTGACCTTATGTGGATCTGGGGCGAACAGTCTGGCCCCCTCAGAACACACAAAGAGCCCGGATCCGCTGCATTCAAGCTCAGATTCACCTGCTTCTCGTGACTCAGCACTAACTTTCTCACAGAAATAACTGGTCGGCCCTTCTGAATTTACAGAGGTAAAAGGCAACTGATCCTTCATAGGCAGTGGCCACAGGATTGAAATGGGGCTCGGGAGATACAGTCAGGACCCACTCGTTGAATTGGTCACCTGGGAAAGGGAACGAATGGTCACCATTTGCATGGGATACTACCATGGAAGAGAACTGATGTCATGGGCGGAGGAGATAACTTCATTGAAACCAGCGCGACAGGTGTGTAATCCCCTATCTATCTCTCTCCACACAGTGGGGAAACCTTAAGGGCCCCTCCCAGCTCTCCCATAAGGGCCCCTCCCAGCTTTCCCATGAGCAAGATAGCCAGACCGAGGAAATCAGGGGTGGCGCGGGACTCGCGGCAAGGAATTCCCGGCTACCGCTCCCACCAGTGCTGACAACTGAGGTCTCTTGCACCAGCTACCGGGGGCATGGCTACTGGAGGGCAAGCAAATTCGCTGGGGGTTCTCAGCCCCAAGCTCTACAAACTTAGGGTCTGAGGGAGGCATAGAGGGAGAGTGTGCCCAGGCGTTCATGAAAACAGGGCTACCAGGAGCAGAGACCTGGCGTGCAGCCAGTATTGTGGTGAGTGTCACAGTTGAGCGGGGCCTGGCTTGAGGAAACAGAAGAGAAGGCCCAAGGCACTCAGGATTGGAGACCCGCCCAGTCTGGGAGGAAGAGCAGCTGCACAGTGATTGGTTCCCACCTATTGAGAGGAGAAACTTGGCCCAGGGTGCACAGCTCCACCTACTGGAAGAGAAGTTAACTGAACTCTATGACTGCATGTATTATTATTATTTTTTTTTTCTTTTTCTTTCATTTTCATTTTTTTGTTGTTGTTCTTTAACTTTTTTAAATGTGTTTATTTTTTATTATTTTAATTTTATTATTATTATTATTTTAAATTTTAATTTTCATTCTTTTAATGATCATTATTATTTTTAAAAAATTTTATTTCTTTTTTTATTTTCTATTTTTTTTCTTTTGTCTTTTCATTTCTTTTCAATTTTTTTATTTCCCCTTTTGTGAATTCTACCTGCCTACTCTCATTCTCTTTAGTGACTTCTTCCCATCCCTTCTAATATCTTTCCTCCCAAGCATCAAATAAATTTATAAGAGTAAGCAGTAACTCACAGTAAAACAAAACAAGAAGTAACATGAGCAGCATAAAAAATCAAGGAAGAAAAGGAGTACAAACAATGAAAGACAGCCTAAATATTCAGGAGGACCTAGAGTCATCAGAAAAATGGTCATATAAAGAACAAAAGGAATACCTTAGACAGATGGAATAGAACCTTAAAGAGGATACGAGACAGCAAATCCAAACAGTGAAAGAACACATTGAAAATGAATTACATAAACATATAAAAGAAGAAGTTAATCATCTTTATGAGGACATAGAGATTATAAAAAAAATCAAACAATAATTCTACAAATGAAGGAAACGATAAACCAAATTAAAAATTCAATTGAGAAGGGAGAGGGAAGATGGCCGCGAAGGGAGTGCAGTAACTCCGTGTACTGTGTCACTGTGAGGGAAAATGACGAGTTAGAACGGCTAAAAGCTATCTTGTTAGGAATTTCCAGCAAAATTGGGGTGTTCCAAAACCTAGTGGAAGGATTTTTCATCGCACGAGGATCAGCTTCAGGGGCTCAAACGCGAGCAATCTGTCTGTACGGAGCGCTGCTTGTTCGGCAGATTGCCCCGCGGCTGGAGTCTGCGGCGCGCACTGGGAAACGACGGACTGGTGGCGCAGACATACAGCGATGCTGATTCTGCGGGCTCCTGCCAGCTAGGCATTTGCTGAGCTCGGAGCTGAATTCTGGGTTGGGGACGGGGGAAGGAAACGGTCCAGTTCGGTTCTCCACACCGGTCAGACCACGGAGGAAGCCAGCGGCCACCATCTTGGAGAGCTGATGTCACCATCCTTGTTTTCGACTGATTGCAGCTCTTTCAGCTATAGAACAGGTAATTTCAGGCTGACAATTGTCTGCGTCTCGCAGACAATTTGCTCAGACTTAGTGCTAAATAACACGCGGTAACTGCTTCTTGGAGCCTGCTCCTATCAGAACACGCACCCAGCCCGGAGCGGCGGAGCTCCGGCTCCTGGAGCTGCTCTGGCCCAGGGCTATAGAACCCGCGGAAACTGCTTCTTGGAGCCTGCTCCTGTCGGAGTACGCACCAAGTCTGGAGAGGCCGAATTCTGGCTCCCGGAACTGCTCTGGCCCAGGGATAAAGAACCCGCGGAAACTGTTTCTCGGTCCGGGTCCTGCTGAATACTGTGGAGGCCAGAGGGGCGGAGCAGAGCCGCCGCCGGAGCCCGGAACAGGTCCAGCGACCCGCCGGCGTGGTGTCACGTCGCCCCGGCTAGAGCAGGGGCCGAACAGAGCCGCCGCCTGCGCCCGGAACAGGTCCAGCGACCTGCCGGCGTGGTTGTCAAGAAACCCCAATTGGATTAGGGGGAAAGTAGATCCTCCACCCGCGTCCACAAGGTAGGCAGGCCTGTGACAGACTGGCGGAACAGCCCCAGCGGCCTGCCGGCGTGGTAGACACCACTTGGGGGAGGGGCAGAGCAGAGCAGAGCCACTCCCCGAGCCCGCATCAGGCCCAGCGGCCCGCCGGCGTGGCAGCCACATCACCCCATTTGGAGTAGGGGCAGAGCAGAGCCGCCGCCCGAGCCTGCAAGGTAGACAGACTTGCGACCGACCGGCGGAACAGGCCCAGCGGTCTACTGGTGTGGTAGACACGTCACACAAATTGGAGGAGGGGCAGAGCAGAGCTGCCTCCCGAGTCCACAAGGTAGGCAGACCCGCATCCGACCGGCGGATCAGGCCCAGCGGCCTGCTGGTGTGGTAGACACGTCACCCGTCATCCCAATTGGAGTAGGGGCAGGGCAGAGCCTTCTCCTGCGGTCGGAGCAGGCCCAGCGGCCAGACAGCGTCGTAGCCACGTCAACCCAATTGGAGCAGGGACAGAGCAGAGCCACCACCCGCGCCCAGAACAGGTCCAGCGACCTGCCGGCGTAGTAGTCAAGACACCCCAATTGGAGTAGGGGCAAAGCAGATCCTCCACTCGCGCCCGAAAGGTAGGCAGGCCTGTGACAGACTGGCGGAACAGGCCCAGCGGCCTGCCGGCGTGGTAGACACGTCACACCACTTGGGGGAGGGGCAGAGCAGAGCAGAGCCGCTCCCCGAGCCCGCATCAGGCCCAGCGGCCCACCGGCGTGGCAGCCACATCACCCCATTTGGAGTAGGAGCAGAGCAGAGCCGCTGCCCGAGCCTGCAAGGTAGACAGACTTGCGACCAACCGGCGGAACAGGCCCAGCGGTCTACTGGTGTGGTAGACATGTCACACAAATTGGAGGAGGGGCAGAGCAGAGCCACCTCCTGAGCCCGCATGGTAGGCAGACCTGCGACCTACCGACGGATCAGGCCCAGCGGCATGCTGGTGTGGTAGACACGCCACCCGTCACCCCAATTGGAGTAGGGGCAGAGCAGAGCCTTCGACCGCGGTCGGAGCAGGCCCAGCGGCCAGACAGCGTCGTAGTCACGTCAACCCAATTGGAGCAGGGACAGAGCAGAGCCGCCACCCGCGCCCAGAACAGGTCCAGCGACCTGCCGGCGTAGTAGTCACGACACCTCAATTGGAGTAGGGGCAGAGCAGATCCTCCACCCGAGCCCGCATGATAGGCAGGCCTGTGACAGACTGGCGGAACAGGCCCAGCGGCCTACCAGTGTGGTAGACACGTCACACCACTTGGGGGAGGGGCAGAGCAGAGCCGCAGCCCGCACCCAGAACAGGCCCAGCAACATGCCGGCGTGGTAGTCACGACAACCCAATTGGAGAAGGGGCAGAGCAGAGCCGCCGCCCGTGCCTGCAAGGTAGTCAGATCCGCGACTAACTGGCAGAACAGGCCCAGGGGTTCACGGACGTGGTAGACACGTCACACCAATTGGAGGAAGGGCAGAGCAGAGCCGCTGCCCGCGCCTCCAAAGTAGGCACACCTGCAACCGACCGGCAGAACAGTTCCAGCGTCCCGCCAGCGTGATAGACAGATCACCCCAATTGGAGGAGGAGTAGAGCTGCCGCCCACCCCTGCAAGGGAGACTTTTCAACTATACAAGAGCAATATAAATATATAGGGGGAAAATTTCAAAAGCACAACAGTTTCACCAAGCAGAAAGAAACACGAGCAACATGAAAAGACAAGGAAAGAAAGGACCACAAGCAATGCAGGTCAACTCAACTTTAGAAGAGGTAATAGCTGCAGCAGATGGAATGTCAGATAAAGAATTCAGGATATACATGCTGCAGATGATCTGGAGTCTCAAGGAAGACATTAGACAGCAAAATCAGACAATGAAAGATCACTTGGACCACTTCGACAATGTATTACATAAACAAATCCAAGAAGCAAAAGATCAATTATACAGGGAGATAGAGGTAATAAAAAACAAACAAACAGAAATCCTAGAAATGCAGGAAGCAATAAACCAACTTAAAAACTCAATTGAGAATACTACCAGCAGAGTGGAACACTTAGAAGATAGAACATCAGACAATGAAGACAAAGAATTTCAACTTGAAAAGAACATAGACAGCTCAGCAAAACTGTTAAGAAACCATGAGCAGAACATCCAAGAAATATGGGATAATATAAAGAGACCAAACTTAAGAGTCATTGGGATACAGGAAGGTATAGAGGTCCAAACCAAAGGAATGAGCCACCTATTCAAAGAAATAATACGAGAAAACTTCCCAGACTTGAAGAATGAGGCAGAATCCCAAATCCTAGAAGCATACAGGACACCGAATGTGCAAAATCATAAGAGATCCACACCTAGACACATTATAATGAAGATGCCCAACATACAGAATAAGGAGAGAATTTTAAAAGCTACAAGAGAAAGGAAGCAGATTACATTTAGGGGTAAACCAATCAGGATAACAGCTGATCTTTCAAAATAGACTCTGAAAGCTAGAAGATCCTGGAATAACATATTTCAAAAACTGAAAGAAAATGGGTTCCAACCAAGAATCATGTATCCAGCGAAATTATGCTTCAGGATGGAAGATGAAATTAAAACCTTCCACGATAAACAAAAGTTAAAAGAATTTGCAGCTAGAAAACCATGTCTTCAAAACATCCTCAGCAAAACATTACAGGAAGAGGAAATGGAAAATAACAATGAAAACCAACAGTGGGAGGTAAGACAGTAAAGGGGGGAAAATAATCAAAAAGGAAAACAAACCATGTTTAGTAACATAAATAAACAAATATGGCTGGAAGAACAACCCATATCTCAATAATAACCCTAAATGTTAATGGCTTAAACTCACCAATCAAGAGACACAGGCTAGTAGAATGGATCACAAAACAAGACCCAACAATATGCTGCCTACAGGAGACGCATTTGATAGGAAAAGACACACATAGACTTAAGGTGAAAGGTTGGGAAAAAACATATCACTCATATGGACTTCGGAAACAAGCAGGAGTGTCCATACTCATATCAAATAAAATAGATTTCAAGCCACAGTTAATCAAAAGGGATAAAGAGGGACACTACATACTGCTCAAGGGAACCATACACCAACAAGACATAACTATCATAAATATATATGGCCCAAACAATGGTGCAGCTATGTTCATCAAACAAACTCTTCTCAAGTTTAAGAGTCTAATAGACCAACATACAATAATCATGGGAGACTTCAACACACCTCTCTCACCACTAGACAGATCTTCCAAACAAAAGTTGAATAAGGAAACTATAGAACTCAATAACACAATTAATAACCTAGACTTAATTGATATATATAGAATATACCACCCAACATCAAGCAGTTACACTTTTTTCTCAGCAGCACATGGATCCTTCTCAAAAATAGATCATATATTATGTCACAGGGCAACTCTTAGACAATATAAAGGAGTGGAGATAATACCATGCATCTTATCTGATCATAATGGAATGAAACTGAAAATCAACGATAAAAGAAGGAAGGAAAAAACATGCATCACTTGGAGAATGAACAATTGGTTACTAAATGATCAATGGGTTATAGAAGACATCAAGGAGGAAATTAAAAAATTCTTAGAGATAAATGAAAGCACAGACACAACATATCGGAATCTATGGGACACATTAAAAGCAGTTCTAAGAGGAAAATTCATTGCTTGGAGTTCATTCCTTAAAAAAAGAAAAAACCAACAAATAAATGATCTCATACTCCATCTCAAAATCCTAGAAAAAGAAGAGCAAAACAACAGCAAAAGAAGTAGAAGGCAAGAAATAATTAAAATCAGAGCTGAAATTAATGAAATCAAAACAAAAGAAACAATTGAAAAGATTGACAAAACTAAAAGTTGGTTCTTTGAAAAAATAAATAAAATCGACAGACCCTTAGCCATGCTAACGAAGAGAAGAAGAGAGAGAAATCAAATTACTAGCATACGGGATGAAAAAGGCAATATCACAACAGACACTTCAGAAATACAGAAGATAATCAGAAACTATTTTGAATCCTTATACTCCAATAAAATAGAAGATAGTGAAGGCATCGATAAATTTCTTAAGTCATATGACCTGCCAAGATTAAGGCAGGAGGATATAGACAACCTAAACAGACCAATATCAATTGAGGAAATAGAAGAAACCATCAAAAGACTACCAACTAAGAAAAGCCCAGGACCGGATGGGTATACAGCAGAGATTTACAAAACCTTCAAAGAGGAACTAATACCAATACTTTTCAAGCTATTTCAGGAAATAGAAAAAGAGCGAGAACTTCCAAATTCATTCTACGAGGCCAACATCACCCTGATTCCTAAACAAGACAAAGACACTTCAAAGAAAGAAAACTACAGACCAATATCTCTAATGAACCTAGATGCAAAAATCCTCAATAAAATTCTGGCAAATCGGATTCAAAAACATATCAAAAAAATTGTGCACCATGATCAAGTAGGATTCATCCCTTGGATGCAAGGCTGGTTCAATATACGGAAATCAATTAATGTTATTCACCACATCAATAGACTTAAAAATAAGAACCATATGATCATCTTGATAGATGCAGAAAAAGCATTCGACAAAGTACAGCATCCCTTTATGTTCTAAACGCTAGAAAAACTAGGGATAACAGGAACTTACCTCAACATTGTAAAAGCAATCTATGCTAAGCCTCAGGCTAGCATCATTCTGAATGGAGAAAAATTGAAGGCATTCCCTCTAAAATCTGGAACAAGACAGGGATGCCCTCTCTCACCACTTCTGTTCAACATAGTTCTCGAAACACTGGCCAGAGCAATTAGACAGACGAAAGAAATTAAAGGCATAAAAATAGGAAAAGAAGAACTTAAATTATCACTATTTGCAGATGACATGATTCTATACCTAGCAGACCCAAAAGGGTCTACAAAGAAACTATTAGAGCTAATAAATGAATTCAGCAAAGTGGCAGGATATAAAATCAACACGTATAAATCAAAGGCATTCCTGTATATCAGCGACAAATCCTCTGAAATGGAAATGAGGGCAACCACTCCATTCACAATATCCCCCCAAAAAATAAAATACTTAGGAATCAACGTAACAAAAGAGGTGAAAGACTTATACAATGAAAACTACAGAACCCTAAAGAGAGAAATAGAAGAAGATCTTAGAAGATGGAAAAATATACCCTGTTCATGGATAGGCAGAACTAACATCATCAAAATGACGATATTACCAAAAGTTCTCTATAGGTTTAATGCAATGCCAATCAAAATCCCAATGGCATTTCTTATAGAAATAGAGAAAGCAATCATGAAAATCATATGGAAAAATAAAAGACCCAGAATAGCAAAAACAATGCTAAGCAGGAAGGGTGAATCAGGCGGTATAGCGATACCAGACTTCAAACTATACTACAGAGCAATAGTAACAAAAACAGCTTGGTACTGGTACCAAAACAGGCCGGTGGACCAATGGTACAGAATAGAGGACACAGAAACCAATCCACAAAACTACAACTATCTTATATTTGATAAAGGGGCTAAAAGCATGCAATGGAGGAAGGATAGCATCTTCAACAAATGGTGCTGGGAAAACTGGAAATCCATATGCAACAAAATGAAACTGAATCCCTTTCTCTCACCATGCACAAAAGTTAACTCAAAATGGATCAAGGAGCTTGATATCAAATCAGAGACACGGCGTCTGATAGAAGAAAAAGTCGGCTACGATCTACATACTGTGGGGTCGGGCTCCAAATTCCTCAATAGGATACCCATAGCACAACAGTTAATAACTAGAATCAACAAATGGGACTTACTCAAACTAAAAAGTTTTTTCTCAGCAAAAGAAACAATAAGAGAGGTAAATAGGGAGCCTACATCCTGGGAACAAATCTTTACTCCTCACACTTCAGATAGAGCCCTAATATCCAGAGTATACAAAGAACTCAAAAAATTAGACAACAAGATAACAAATAACCCAATCAACAAATGGGCCAAAGACATGAACAGACACTTCTCAGAGGTGGACATACAATCAATCAACAAGTACATGAAAAAATGCTCACCATCCCTAGCAGTCAGAGAAATGCAAATCAAAAACGCCCTAAGATACCATCTCACTCCAGTAAGACTGGCAGCCATTATGAAGTCAAACAACAACAAGTGCTGGCGAGGATGTGGGGAAAAGGGTACACTTGTTCATTGTTGGTGGGACTGCAAATTGGTACAGCCAATCTGGAAAGCAGTATGGAGATTTCTTGGAAAGCTGGGAATGGAACCACCATATGACCCAGCTATTCCCCTTCTCACTCTATTCCCTAAAGACCTAAATAGAGCATGCTACAGGGACACTGCTACATCGATGTTCATAGCAGCACAATTCACAATAGCAAGACTGTGGAACCAACCTAGATGCCCTTCAATAGACGAATGGATAAAAAAAATGTGGCATTTATACACAATGGAGTATTACTCTGCATTAAGAAATGACAAAATCATAGAATTTGGAGGGAAATGGATGGCATTAGAGCAGATTATGCTAAGTGAAGCCAGCCAATCCCTAAAAAACAAATGCCAAATGTCTTCTTTGATATAAGGAGAGTTACTAAGAACAGAGTAGGGACAAAGAGCATGAGAAGAAGATTAACATTAAACAGGGATGAGAGGTGGGAGGGAAAGGGAGGGAGAAGGGAAAGTGCATGGAAATGGAAGGAGACCCTTAGGGTTATACAAAATTACATACAAGAGGTAGCGAGGGGAAAGGGAAAAATAATACAAGGGGGAGATATGAACTGCAGTAGAGTGGGTAGAGAGAAAAGAGGGGAGGGGAGGGGAGGGGAGGGGGATAGTAAAGGATAGGAAAGGCAGCAGAATACAACAGACCCTAGTATGGCAATATATAAATCAATGGAAGTGTAACTGATGTGAATCTGCAATTTGTTTACGGGGTAAAAATGAGAGTTCATAACCCACTTGAATCAAAGTGTGAAATATGATATATCAAGAACTATGTAATGTTTTGAACAACCAACAATAAAATAAAAAAAAAGAAAAAAGAAAAAAAAATTCAATTGAGAGTATCACTAACAGAGTGGAGCAAGTAGAAGCCAAAACGTCAGATATTGAAGACAAAATGTATCATCTTGAAAAGAGTCGAGCCAACTCAGAAAGGCTGGTAAAAAATCACGAGAAAAACATCCAAGAGATATGGGATAACATAAAAAAACCAAACTTATGAGTCATCGGAATAGAGGAAGGTACAGAGATTCAAACCAACGGAATGAGTAACCTGCTGAATGAAATAATTACAGAAAAGTTTCCAGAAATAAAAAAAGAAAATGAATATACAAATTGTAGATACCTAGAGTACACCGAGCACACAATATCACAGTAGACCAATGCCAAGACACATTTTATGAAGATATCCAATACACAGAAAAAAGAGAAAATATTAAAAGCTACAAGAGAATGGAGGCAGATTACATTCAGGGGTAAACCAATAAGGTTAACAACAGATATTTCATCACAGATGCTGAAAGCAAGAAGATCCTGGAACAACGTATTTCAAACACTGAAAGACAGTGGATGCCAAACAAGAATTCTGTATCCAGCAAAATTAAGCTTCAGGTACGACAACGAAATAAAAATCTTTCATGATAAACAAAAGCTAAAAGAATTTGCAGCCAGAAAACCAGCATTGCAAAGTGTCTTGAGCAAAACACTACACGAGGAAGAAATAAAAAACAACCACCAAAACCATCAGTGGGAAGTGCCTCAGTAATGACAGAGGACGGGGGAAAAGCTAATCATGAAGAAACAAACAAAATTTTTAAAAAAAGATAAATAATCAAACATGGCTGGCAGTACAAACCATATACCAATAGTAACTCTAAATGTTAATGACTTAAACTCTCCAATAAAGTAATATAGCCTTGTAACTTGGATTAAAAAACAAATCCAATGATAAGTTGCCTCCAGGAGACACATCTGAATGGAAAAGACATACACAGGCTGAAGGTGAAAGGTTGAGAAAAAATATACCATGCACACAGTCCTCGTAAGCAAGCAGGGGTGGCCATCCTCATATCGAATAAAATTGACTTCAATACTAATTTAATCAAAAGGGATAAGGAAGGACATTATATACTGTTAAAAGGAACCATTCACCAACAAGACATAAAAATTATCAATAGTTATGCACCAAATAATGGTGCTGCGACGTTCAGAAAACAAATTCTCCTCAAGTTCAAGAATCAATTAGACCACAACACAATAATTATAGGTGACTTCAACACACCTCTCTCACCATTGGACAGATCCTCCAAACAAAAGTTGAATAAAGAAACTATAGAACTCAATATCACAATCAATAACCTAGACTTAACTGACATATATAGAATATACCAACCATCATCAAGTGGATATTCTTTTTTCTCAGCAGCACATGGATCCTTCTCAAAAATAGACCATATATTATGCCATAGGGCAACCCTCAGTAAATATAAAGGGGTGGAGATAATACCATGAATTTTATCTGATCATAATGGAATGAAACTGTAAACCAATGATAAAAGAAGGAAGAAAAAATCCTATATCACATGGAAAATGAACATTATATTACTGAATTATCAATGGGTTACAGAAGACATAAATGAGGAAATCAATAAATTCTTTGAGATAAATGAAAATACAGACACAACATATCGGAATCTATGGGACACAATGAAAGCAGATTTAAGAGGGAAATTCATCACCTGGACGTGATTCCTCAAAAAAAGAAAAATCAACAAATAAATGAGTTCACACTTCATCTCAAAGCCCTAGAAAAGGAAGAGCAAAACAACAGCAAATGTAGCAGAAGGCAAGAATTAATTAAAATCAGAGTGGAAATCAACAAAATTGAAACAAAAGAAATTATTGAAAAAATTAACAAAACTAAAAGTTGGTTCTTCAAAAAAATAAATAAGATCGATAGACCCTTAGGCATGCTAACAAAGAGAAGAATAGAGAGAACTCAAATTACTAACATATGAGATGAAAAAGACAATATCACAACAGATGCTACAGAAATACAGAAGACAATTAGAAATTATTTTGAAAACCTATATTCCAATAAAATAGAAAATAGTGAAGACATCAATAAATTTCTTAAGTCATATGATTTGCCCAGACTGAGTCAGGAGGATACACACAATTTAAACAGACCAATATCAATGGATGGAATAGAAGAAGCAATCAAAAGGCTACCAAGCAAGAAAAGCCCAGGACTAGATGGGTATACAGCAGAGTTTTACAAAATGTTTAAAGAAGAATTAATACCAATACTGTTCAAGTTATTTCAGGAAATAAAAAAGAGGGAGCTCTGCCAAATTCATTCTATGAGGCTAACATCACCCTGATTCTGAAACCAGACAATGACACCTCAAGGAAAGAAAACTACAGACCAATATCTCTGATGAACCTAGATGCAAAAATCCTCAATTAAATTCTGGCGAATCGGATACAAAGGCACATCAAAAAATTGTGCACCATGATCAAGTAGGATTCATCCTTCTGATGCAAGGATGGTTCAATATACGGAAATCAATAAATGTTATTCACAACATCAATAGACTTAAAGGTAAGAACCATATGATCATCTCGATAGACACAGAAAAATCATTCAACAAAGTAGAGCATCCCTTTATGTTCAAAACATTAGAAAAAACTAGGGATAACAGGAACTTACCTCGACATTGTAAAGCTATCTATGTTAAGCCTCAGGCTAGCATCATTCTGAATGGAGAAAAATTGAAGGCATTCCCTCTAAATTCTGGAACAAGACTGGGATGTCCTCTATCACCACTTCTATTCAATATAGTTCTCAAGACACTGGCCAGAGCAATTAGACAGATGAAAGAAATTAAAGGCATAAAAATAGGAAAAGAAGAAGTTAAATTATCACTATTTGCAGATGGCATGATTCTATACTTAGCAGACCCAAAAGGGTATACAAAAAATTATTAGAACTAATAAATGGATTTAGCAATGTGGCAAGATATAAAATCAACATGCATAAATCAAAGGCATTTCTGTATATCAGCGACAAAACTTCTGAAATGGAAATGAGGAAAAACACTCCATTCACAATATCTTCAAAAAATAAAAATAAAATACTTGGGAATCAACCTAACAAAAGAGGTGAAAGATTTATACAATGCAAACTACAGAACCCTAAAAAGAGAAGTAGAATAAGATCTTAGAAGATGGAAAAATATACCCTGTTCATGGATAGGCAGAACTAACATCATCAAAATGGCTATATTACCAAAAGTCCTCTATAGGTTTAATGCAATGCCAATCAAAATCCCAATGGCATTTCTTATAGAAATAGAGAAAGCAATCATGAAATTCATATGGAAAAATAAAAGACTCAGAATAGCAAAAGCAACTCTAAGCAGGAAGTGTGAATCAGGCAGTATAGCAATACCAGATTTCAAACTATATTACACATCAATAGTAACAAAAACAGAATGGTACTGGTACCAAAACAGGCGGGTGGACCAATGGTACAGAATGGAGGACACGAGACTAATCCACAAAGCTACAAGTATCTTATATTTGATAAAGGAGCTAAAAGCATGCAATGGAGAAAGGATAACATCTTCAACAAATGGTGCTGGGAAAACTGGAAATTCATATGTAACAAAATGAAACTGAATCCCTTTCTCTCGGCATGCACAAAAGTTAACTCAAAATGTATCAGGGAGCTTGATATCAAATCAGAGACATGGCGTCTGATAAAAGAAAAAGTTGCCAAGGAGACCAGAACTGAGACAGCACAATCCATTTTGAGGAAACATAGAATGGCCCACCAGTCAGAGGACACTCTGGATAGTCACAGACCTACTTGGGGGAAGGAGGTGCCTTTGTGGGTGTGGATGTGAATTTCTGGTTTTGTCTCATGTTCTGAGAATAGGTAGGAAAGGCGGTTTATTTGGTTTGTAGTGGACTGTTTCTAGTATGTCCTTTGACAAGGTGAGTGTTTCTATTTCTGTGTATCCCACTCTGTCCGTGGTTGTAGTATTAGAAAAGAGAATGCATCAATGGATGTGTCCTGTCTAGTAGAAAGCTTCCCAGCATTCATCCTGCCAATTTATGAATGGACTGCGGCTAGCCTTATCAATGGGCAAAACCCACTATCTTCTTAAGTTCTTGTTTTCTTCCTGAATTCTGGACACTCTCCAGAATAGGCTCATGGTTTTGTGTCCAAGATAAGTACCACCTCCAAGCTCTGTCATATGGCCATGTACTGGATAGCTGAAGGGAATGGGAGCATCTCAGAAAACTCAGATATCAGTGTGACCAGGAAAGTCTCAGTGAAGAAACCCTGCTTTGGACCATTTGCTTACCTATTGTTCTGTTGCCCTGAATGTAAGGAAGGTCTTTGCCTCAGGCCACCCCTTTGTGAAGCCTGAAGAAAACAGTATTCAAATGTAAATGAATGGGCATCACCTGTGGCTCTTTGCTTAATTGCTTTGGAAAGGGATGTGTCTGAATCAGGCTCTTGGCGCTGCGTGAGGCTGTGGCTTCGATTGTCAGCACCTGATGGATGTAAAGAAAGATTCCCATGTATGCATGCAAAACCAAAATGGCCAAAAGAGCAGTCATTGTGGATGAAGTCTCTTGCCTTCCTCTGTAAGGTTCCTGACCTCCACCAAGTGAGAATAGGGATCCTTTGGGTCAAATGAGTTCTTTAAAGCCCTGCAGAGGGTAGTCCATTGGTGCTTGGGTTTTCTCATGACTCCAATACACATAAAGAATCTAAACCCCACAGTCAGTAGGCCTCAAATTGGAGAAGCAGAGCAGTATAAAATGCAGGCCTATTTGATCACTCCTGGTTCACAGGAAGGGTGTCCAGGCCACTCGAACTTTAGGCAAACGAGGGGCAAGGGAGCTTATTTTGGACACTGTCTTGGAATGTGCCCCTCATGTAAACCTCTAGCAAGAGGTTATGTTGAGTGTCTATATGGAAGAAAATTAGGGCCATGTGGGAGTGTTTTGGTTTCAATTGTGGTCATTTGTGTGGTGGTTGGAAGAGATGACTGGGTCCACCTGGGCTTGAACTCTGGTGTGATTCCCCTTAGAGACTGAGTTCTGAAACTGACCTTAGAGAAGTATTGCCATGAATTGTGTTGGGATATTAGGAGGACACGCATGAGAGTCGCCCTTGGAATCTGAGATATAGGCCCAGGGTGGCTTTCCACAGAGCACTGGGAATCTAAGCCAGGATATCACATGATTTTATTCTTAAAGACACGTCAGCCATAATTGAGAATCAAAATAAACATGGAACTCACATTGTAGACCTCAATGAGCCTGGCTTCATGTGACCTTTTGGCCACTTTTTGGAAAGCCTTTCCTGTGAGAGTTCTCCAGAGCATTCATTGAAATCAGCTTCCTCACCATTTAATGGTTCTTGAATGAATTGAAACCCACAGTGCCTCCAACTTCATCCTTGAAAAATGCCTAGATAAATACCATGAAATTTTTGAATTTCCCATGACCTGGTCGCACTGGGAACCTTTGGATGTCATACGTCTGATCATGAGTGTATCAGGCAGTGCCTTGATTGACTGGGATTCATAAAAATGGTGTAGAACAGAGATACCAGTAAGTTGGAGCCTGCTGAGTGGTGGGCCTAGAGCAGAGGTGGGAAGGTGAATGATAAAACAACTGTGTGGGGCCATGTGGATCTGCCATTAGCTTCCAAATGGCTTGTGACTGACGTGGTGCAGCCAGCAGAATGTTCTATGTAAAGGCATATTTTTATGTGGAGAGGTTTCAGGGCAATATTCAGAACCAGGTTGCTATGGACAAGGGGGCAAGCTATGAGGGATAGAAGCCTGGTTGATGCATTCTCCTGAGAACCCTGACTCACCGCACATGACAGAACTCCCTCCAGCACTGTGTCCATTTGAACTCCTTGTATATCATGAAGCAAAT
Source organism: Callospermophilus lateralis (assembly GCF_048772815.1). Lineage (NCBI taxonomy): Eukaryota > Metazoa > Chordata > Mammalia > Rodentia > Sciuridae > Callospermophilus > Callospermophilus lateralis. The sequence continues at coordinate 26,543,609 of NC_135322.1, read as the reverse complement.
ACCAAAGTCCCAGTGCAGCAGCAAGAAACACCATGAAAATTGGAGGATGACTAAATGGCTTCACAGTCCACATGGGGAGACACTTAGCCCACAATGGCCACAATTTACCTACAAAGAGAGGATTCAGCACTGCTGCCTCATGTTCATTGGAAAATAAGAAACCATGTCCTCCAGGTCACATAGATGCAGACCCAGCTTTGATGGTCACACTAGAAAGAAAGCAAAAGCTCCCGATAACAATATATATTTCAAGTGCCCAACCTCATAGGCAGTTTCCCAAGAAGTCTTTAGGGCACCAGAGCTCCACGTTTGTGGAATGTTTACCATGTCCCTTACTTTGGGAAACTCCTCTAACACCTCCAAGGTTGTGAACTCCTGAGCATATTCCATTCCAGATATGTATTCACAGGTTTTCTAACTCTTCTCCTCTAATTGTGTATTACTTGGGGCAGAGGTAATTACAATGAATTGTTCTGAAAGAGAGCGGGAAGATTTTTGTGTAGCACATGTTTGCATACACATTGGATTTCATTTTCCAATTTTCCATTCTAAATACTGATTCCCTGACACTAATTCATAGCCTACTAGATTCTGACTACTAATCTTAATATGATGGAGAAAAATAACTCAAACAGAATAGAAATACAAGCAGTTCAGAGGAGGGGTGGTGTATAGTTGGGCTTGCCTTTTGCAATATATAGGTTAGGAGTTATAAATCTGGTCAATTTTTAATTGAAGTAGTTCTCCGTGTGTTTTTAAAGTTAACAAATATGTGAATTCCTGTCTCCCTTTCTCTGTAGCCTATTGAGCACATATATTTGTATATGCACATATAGAATCCTACCTGGTATCACACGTAAATACTTGTGAGGTGGATAACTTGGCAGATACAAATTGTGAGAAGAGATCACTCCTCCTAAACGCTATTGGAACTGAAAATTCAACCTATGGGGGAGTTTCTTAGTTGATCAACATCATATATAAATCCATGTTCAGTAAAATAAATACTTTTGGATCTGTGGACGATATATATTTCATGATGAATTTTGATTTGCATATATATTGCTACTTTTTAATTTCTCTGTGTGGGTTTTGTGTGTGTGTGTATATATATATATATATATATATATATATATATATATATATTCCCCAGATTTTTCAAAATGTGAAATATATGTGTCTTATTATACACTTCCTAACTTCATTAATGTTCATATATTTGGATTTCTAATCAACTTTTAACAACATTATTCTCGGAAATATTCATCCACCTGAACTACATATTTGTTTCCTAGTACTGAAAACTAAATTCAGTGAATGGTATATACAAACACTAACATTTCTACAGTAACTTACCCAGTTTAACATCAATGCAAGTAGATTCCTATGTTCCATGATGTCTATTTTGACGTTCATTTTTATTCAACACAGGTATATTAGTTTTTCTTCATTTTATGCACATCATACAATATATATTTCTTCCACAAGTTAGCAAATTTATAGGCATTTGTTTCACTTTCAATCACTTCCTGCTTCAGAACATATGTATTCCTCCATGTTTCTTGACTGTTTTTTTTATGAGACTTCTTTCCAAACACATTGTTTTCGATTTCCATAATCACTTTTGGGGCAAACTCACACACCCATCATGATAAACCATAACCCTATTATTACCATTAGATGTATAACTCTTTGGAATGAATGATTGTATATCAACATAAAATTTCTTATATATTTTCAGATATCAATTCAATCCATTATTAAAAGTGGAACCAGTTATATTATTTATTCACAGTATGGTCTATTAAGGCATCATCTCTATATTCATAGACCCAGGGTCTACGTATTTGTATCCCCAATACTAATTTATAAGTCTTTGAAATATTGCTTTCAGAAATGGTGGAAGAAATACTCTAGTCACCTGATATACATATACATTTCATCACAGTAATATTCCTGACACAAAATGCAAGGGTCACACTTATGACTGTACCAAAGCCTAAATTGAATGTGAGCATGTATTACTAACAACATCCATTTCCTGGTTCCCTAATGCTCTCAAATATGATTCCTATTGGTGACTACATATCTGTTTCTTCCTAAGATTATATATTCAACCTCAACCCTGTTAAAAATGTCTAATCCTACCACTCACTTTGTACTTTGCCTGATCTCCTAATGTCTCCATTGATATTTGCTTTCAAACACCTTTTCTCCAGTTCATCAATGGGAATGACCCTTCAAATGTGCTGACATTTACATTCACTTTCTCACCAAAACCGTATTGCTAAAGAACTTTTGGTCCAACTCCTAGACTCACTCAAATGGGTTCTTCAAAGCCCTGCAGAGGGCAGCCCAGAGGTGCTTGGGTTTTCTCATGACTCCAATTCACATAAAGAATCTAAACCTCACAGTCAGTAGGCCTCAAATTGGAGAAGCAGAGCAGCATTAATGGCAGGCCTATTTGATCACTCCTGGTTCACAGGAAGGGTGTCCAGGCCACCCTGACTTTAGGCAAATGAGGGGGAAGTGAGTTTATTGTGGACACTGTCTTGTGCTGCGCCCCTCATGGAAACCTCCAGCCAGAGGTTATGATGAGTGTCTATATGGAAGAAGATGAGGGCCATGTGGGAGTGTTTTGGTTTTAATTGTGTTCACTTGTGTAGCGGTTGGAAGAGATGAATGGGTCCACCTGGGCTTGAACTCTGGTGTGATTCCCCTTAGAAACAGAGTTTTGGAAATGACCTTAGAGATGTATTGCCATGAATTGTGTTGGGATTATAGGAGGCCAGGCATGAGAGTCGCCCATGCATGACAATAGGCCTCAAATTGGAGAAGCAGAACTTTATGTCCAAATCCTTCACTCACTCTTCTTTTTAATCCTACCATCTATCTTCCTATTCCTAGATAAATACCATGATATATTTAAAAATTCTATGACCAGGTGGCACTGGAGAATCTTTGGATGTCCTGTTTCTGATCATGAGTGTACCAGACAGTGGCTTGATTGACTAGGTTTCATGAAAATGGTGTAGAACAGAGTTGCCAGTAAGTTGGAGCCTGCTGAGTAGTGGGCCTAGCGCAGTGGAGTGCAGATGTGTGATAAAACATCTGTGGTGGGGTCATGTGGATCTTCCATTGGCTTCCAAATGGCTTGTGACTGAAATGGTGTAGCCAGCAGACCGTTATATGTAAAGGCATCTCGTTATATGGAGAGGTTTAACAGCAATTTTAAGAATCAGGTTGCTCTGGTCAAGGGGACAAGCTATGTGGGATAGAAGACTTGTTGGTGCATTCTCCTGCAGACCCTGCCCCACCACACATGACAGAACTCCCTCTAGCACTTTGTCCCAGTTGAACTCATTGTATTTCGTGAAGTAAATACCATACTCCCAGTGCAGCAGCAAGAAACACCACAAAAACTGGAGGATGACCAAATGGCTTCACAGTCCACAAGGGGAGACACTTAGCCCCGAGTGGCCACAGTTTACCTACAAAGAGAGAATTCAGCACTGCTCCCTCATGTTCATTAAAAAAATAAGAAACCATGTCCTCCAGGTCACATAGATGCAGACCCAGCTTTGATGGTCTCACTACAAATGAAGCTAAAGCTCCTGACAACAACATATATTTCAAGTGCCTGAACTCAGAGGCAGTTTCTCAAGAAGTTTTTAGGCCAGCAGAGCTCCAAGTTTGTGGAGTGTTTACCCTGACCCTAACTTTTGGAAACTCCTCAACCACATCCAAGGCTGTGAACTCCTGAGCATGTTCCATTCCATATAAGTATTCACAGATTTTCTAACTCTTCTCCTCTAATTGTGTCTTATTTTGGGTGAAGGTAATGTCAATTCATTGTTCTGGATGAGAGTGGGAAGTTTTTTGTGTGGCACATATTTCCATACACATTGTATTCATTTTCTTATTTTCCAATTAAAATACTGAAACCATGAAACTAAACGGTACCCTACTAGACTCTGACTACTAATCCTAACAGGATGGAGAGAAATAACCCATCAAAAAAGAAATACATGCAGTTCAGTGGAGGCATGGTGTATATTTGGACTTGCCTTTTGCACGATAAAGGGTAGGTGTTATAAATCTAGTCAATTTTTGGTTAAAATAATTCTCCATGTGTTTTTAAAATTAACAAATATGTGAATTCCGGTCTCCCTTTCTCTACAGACTATTCAGCACATGTATATTTACATGCACATACAGAATCCTACCTGGTATCACAGGTTAATTTTTGTGTGTTGTCTGACTTGGCAGATACAAATTGTGAGAAGAGATCATTCCTCCTAACCGCTGTTGAAACTGAAAATTCAACATATGGGTGAGCTCCCTAATAGAAAAACATTATACAAAAATCCATGTTCAGGAAAAAAATTATTTTTGCATATGTGAATGATATATATTTCATGATGAATTTCGATTAGCTTATGTATTGCTACTTTTTATTGTCTGTGTGTATATTTTGTGTATATTTATACACTCCAGATTTTTAAAAATATGAAATATATGTGTCTTATATACACTCCCTAAATTCATTCATGTTAATGTATTTAGATTTATAATCAATTTTTCACAAGATTACTCTCAGAAATATTCATCAACCTGAAATATATATTTGTTTCCTAGTACAGAAAACTAACTTCAGTGAAAGGTGCATACAAATCCTAATATTTCTAGAATAACTGATTCAGTTTAAATTCAATGCAAGTGGACTCCTATGGGCCATGATGTGTATTTTGACGTTCATTTTTATTCAACACTGGTACAATATTTTTCTTCAGTTTATGCACATCATAGGATATATATTTCATCCACAAGTTCACAAATTTTTAGACATTTGTTTCAATGTCAATAACTTCCTGCTTCAGAACACATGTATTCCTCCATGTTTCGTGACTGGTCTTTTCATGAGATTTCTTTCCAAAAATATTATTTTTGATTTCCATAATCAGTTTGAAGCAAAACTCACACACCCTTCAGGATAAACCACAACCCTAATATTACCATTAGATGTATAACTGGTTGGAATGAATGTATGTATATCAATATAAGATTTCCTGAATATTTTCAGATATCAATTCAATCCATTATTTAAAGCTGGAACAAGTTATTTTATTTATTCACAGTATGGTCTATTCATGCATTATTTCTATATTCATAGACACAGGGTACATCTATTTTTACCCACAATACTAATTTATACATCTTCAAAATATTGCTCCAAGAAATGGTGGAAGAAATACTCATGTCACCTGATCCACATATACATTTTATCACTGTAATATTCTGGTCAGAAAATGCAAAGATCACTCTTATGATTGTACCAAAGCCTAAATGGAAAATGAACATGGATTACTAAAAACATACATATTCAGGTTGCCTAATGCTGCCACTTGTCAGTCTTCTTGGGTACTACATATTTGTTTTTTCCTAAGATTATATATTCAAACTCAATCATATTCAAAATGTCTAATCCTATCACTCACTTTACAAATTGCATGATTTCCTAATTTCTCTATGGATATCTGCTTTCCTACATATTTTCCCCAGTTCATCATTGTGACTGATTCTTCACACGTGCTGACATTTATATTCACTCTCTACCCAAAACCCTATTGCTAAAGAACTTTTGGTCCAAATCATATACTCACTCTTCTTTTTAAACTTACCAACTATCTTCCTAATAATAGCAACTATCTCTTTTAGCCTGCATGTTCTCTTCGACATTCAATAATCCAAGGTACAAGGTACTATAACATTGTATATCGATTTATCTGAGACATCTGTGCAGAACATAATTCAAAGCTAAGTATCCCAATGAAGGTCCCAATGTCCTTCTGGGCTTCAAATCTTACCTAGATTTCTGTTTCCATACTTATATTTTGCCTATATATTCTTGTAAACATTGCAGGTTCCCAATACCTTTATTCATCCCACAGAATGAGTCTCACCAAAATCGAACCTGTTATTAACCCTAACCATACACTGTTCCCTGAATCTACCTTTACAGAAGAGAAGGGACAGAGTTGGTCTTACAATACAGGAATGTAGGGGATCTTCCACCTGCTCAGAACCTCAATGGTCCAAGCAGAAATGATCCCTGGAGAAGTTTTAGGCAGCTATGTAAGACCTGAGAGAGCAATGGTCATCTTCCATGGCAAACAACCTTGTGAGGATGAAGGGATGTGTCTGAATCAGCCTCACTCTTCTTAATTTAGAGAAGATGGACCAAACCAGGACTATGTGGAGAGCTGTTCCTGGTTCCCTATGGTTGATATACCATTCTAACTTGTGAAAGTGTCAGAGAAAGTAGGGCAGCCTCCATCTCATGGGACACTTGGAAGCAACTGTTAGGACAAAGTGGTTGCCAAGGCAGTGACCTCATTAAATTCTTGAAATAAGTGACCTACCTCACTTCCTTGGTGATGGAACTCTCTGAATTTGGGATCCAGGAAGCCAGGCACACAGAGCCAGTTCCAGTCTCAGTCCCAGAGGGCTCACATGTTTGGATTTACCAATGACAGCCAAATGCCAGGAGAGCTCTGATGAGGGGACTTTCCTGAGAAAGCAGGTAGTGACTCACCGCTGGCTCCTGACAACTTCACTGATTTGACCAAGGAGACCAGATCTGAGACAGGACAGGCCATTTTGCGGGTACATAGAATGACCAATCAGTCAGAGGACACTCCGTATAGTCACAGACCTACTTGAGGGAAGGAGGTGCCTTTGTGGATGTGGGTGTTAGTTTGTGGTTTTGTCTCATGTTCTGAGAATAGGTAGGAAAGGCGGTTTGTTTGGTATGAAGTGGAGAGTTTCTAGTAGTTGTTTGACATGGCAAGTGTTTCTATGTCTGTGTATACCACTGTGTCCGTGGTTGTAGACATTAGAAAAGAGAATGCATCAATGGATGTGTCCTGTCTAGTAGAAAGCTTCTCAGGATTAATCTTTCCCAATTTATGAATGGACTGCAGCTTGACTTATGGATGGGCAACACCTACAATCTTCCTAAGTTCCTGATTTCTTCCTAAATTCTGGTCACTCTCCAGAATAGGCTCATGGTTTTGTGTCCAAGATATGTACCACCTCTAGGCTCTGTGACATGATCATGTACTGGATAACTGAAAGGAATGGCGAGCATCTCAGAAAACTCAGATATCAGTGTGACCAGGAAAGTCTCAGTGGAGAAACCCTTCTTTGGGCCTTTTGCTTACCTATTATTCTGTTGCACTGAATGTCAGAAAGATCTTTGACTCAGGCCACTCTTTTGGAAAGCCTGAAGAAAACAGTTTTCAAATGAAAATGAATGGGCATCACCTGTGGCTCTTTGCTTAATTGCTTTGGAAAGGGATGTGTCTGAATTAGCCTCTTGGCATTGTGTGTGGCTGTGACTTAGATTGTCTGCACCTGATGGATCTAAATAAAAATCCCATGTGTGCATACGAACCCAAAATGGCAAAAGGATCAGTCATTGTGGATGAAGACTCTCACCTTCCTCTGTTAGGTTCCTGAACTCTATCAAGTGAGAATGAGGATTCTTTGGGTCAAATGAGTTCTTCAAAGCCCTGCAGATGTCCTTGGGTTTCCTCATGGATCCAAATTACATAAAAAATCTATATCTGACAGTCAGTAGTCCTCAAATTTGAGAAACAGAGTGCAGTATAAAATGCAGGCTTATTTAATCACTCCTGGTTCACAGGAAGGGTGTTTAGGTCACCCTGATTTTAGACAAATGAGGGGCCAGGGAGCTTATTGTGGATATTGTATTTGGCTGCACCCCTTATGGATACCTCCAGGCAGAGGTTATGATAAGTGTCTATAAAGAAGAAGATGAGGGCCATGTGGGAATGTTTTGGTTTTAATTGTGGTCATTTGTGTGGCGGTTGAAAGAGATGACTGGGTCCACCTGGGCCTGAACTCTGGTATGATTCCCCTTAGACACTGAGTTCTGGAACTGACCTTAGAGATGTATTGCTATGAATTGTGTTGGGATTTCAGGAGGCCACGCATGAGTGTCACCCTTGAAAACTGAGATATAGGCCCAGGGTGGCTATCCACAGAGCACTGAGAAAATCAGCCAGGATATCAAAAGATATTATTCTGAAAGACTTGGCAGTCATAGTTGAGATCAAAATACTCATGAACCTCAATTGTAGACTTCAATGGGTCTGGCTTCATGTGACCTTTTGGACACTATTTGGGAAGCCTTGCCTGTGAGAATTCTCCAGAGTTTTCATTGAAATGAGCTTCCTCACCATTTAATGGTTCCTGAATGAATTGAAACCCACAGTGCATCCAACTTCATTCTTGAAAAATGGCTAGATAAATACCAATAAATTTTTGAAATTCCCATGACCAGGTGGCATGCAGAACCATTGGATGTCCTATTGCTGATTATGAGTGTACCAGACAGTGCCTTGATTGATTGGGTTTCATGAAAATGGTGGAGAACAGAGATGCCAGTAAGATGGAGCCTGCTGAGTAGAAGGCCAAGAGCAGTGGTGGGCAGGTGTGTGATAAAACATCTGTGATGGGGCCATGTTGATCTGCCATTGGATTCAAAATGTCTTGAGACAGACATGGTGCAGGCAGGAGACCATTATAAGTAAAGGCATCTTTTTATATGAAGAGGCTTCAGGGTAATATATATATAATCAGGTTGCTATGGTCAAGGGGGCAAGCTATGTGGTATATAGGCCAGTTTGGTGCATGCACATGCATACACTGACACACCACAAGTGACAGAACTCCCTCCAGCACTGTGTCCCAGTTGAACTCCTTGTATTTTGTGAAGCAAATATCAAACTCTCAGTGCAGCAGCAAGAAACATCAGGAAAAGTGGAGGATGACCAAATGGCTTCACAGTCCACACAGGGTGTCACTTACCCCCCAGTGGCCACAGTTTACCTACAAAGAGAGAATTCAGCACTGCTGCCTCATGTTCATTGGAAAATAAGAAACCATGTACTTCAGGCCATATAGATGCAGACCCAGCTTTGATGGTCTCACTAAAAAGGAAGCTAAACCTCCTGACAACACCATATATTTCCAGTGCCCTACCCCAGAGGCAGTTTCTCAAGAAGTCTTTAGGCCCACAGAACTTCGTGTTTGTGGAGTGTGTACCTTGTCCCTTACTTTTGGAACCTCCTCTACCACTTCCAGGGTTGTGTACTCCTGAGCATATTCCATTCCAGATATGTATTCACAGATTTTCTAACTATTCTCCTCTAATAGGTCTTACTAGGGGCGACGGTAATGTCAAGGCATTGTTCTGGATGAGAGTGGGAAAATTTTTGTGTAGCACATATTTACAAACACATTGAATTTAATTTCCAATATTCCAATTGAAATACTGAATCCATGACACTAAACCCTACCCTATTAGACTCTGACTACTAATCCTAATAAGATGGAGAAAAATTACCCAAACAGTATATAAATACTAGCAGTTCAGAGGAGGCATTTTGTATAGTTTGATGGGCCTTTTGCATTATATACAGTAGTAGTTATAAATCTAGTCAATTTTTTGTTGAAATAGTTTTCCATGTGTTTTTAAAGTTAACAAATATGTGAATTCCTGCCTCCCTTCCTATGTAGCCTATTCAGCACATGTATTTTGATATGCACATATAGAAAATTGTGAGGTGGCTGTATTTTCAGATACAAATTGTGAGAAGAGATCACTCCTCCTAAATGCTGTTGGAACTGAAAATTCAACCTATGTGTGAGCTTCCTGGTTTAAGAAAATTATGTATAACTTGTTGGAATGAATGTATAAATGTATGTATATCAATATAAGATTTCCTGTATTTTTTCAGATATCAATTCAATTCATTATTTAAAGTTGGAACTAGATATATTATTTATTCACAGTATGGTCTATTCATGCATTATCTCTATATTCATAGACACAGGGTACACCTATTTGTACTCCCAATTCTAGTTTATACATCTTCAAAATATTGCTCCCAGAAATGGTGGAAAAAATACTCATGTCACCTGATCTACATATACATTTTATCACAGTAATATTCTGGACACAAAAAGCAAATGTCACACTTATGATTGTACCAATGTAAAGTTCGTTTGAGAGTCAAAGGATGAGACCACCAAGAGAATGTCTCATGCAACAGCAAAGAGTTTATGGGGGGTCCAGCTTACTGGGACTCAGAGCTAACTTGAATAGAGCAGAGAGGCCTGAGAACAGCTTAAGCAGAGCTTATATACTTTCCTTGGAGAGGCCAGGGAGGGAAGTTATTGATGGGTCAGGGCGAGTGGGCGGTTTGCGTGAAACTGGGTGAGGGAGTGCATTCTGCAGTTTGGCAGTTGGGGACTGCACATTCTGGGAAAAAGATTAGCAAACAGTTTTCAAAATTTCAACAGTGTTTTGTTAAGCATACAGAAAAACAGGAAGTTGCAAATACCTATTTTATTAACCTTTCATTCCCCAATTCTTCTGGTTACTTTTAATCATAAAAGTGATCATTGGACGGCGTCATATTTTATGTATGCTAGTGGGGTATATTGTTGTCTGATTACCAAAAGTTTAACTTGTCCAATTTGAGCTTGGAGAAATAAAACTACACGGTGGAGCAAGCAAGGTCCTACAGTTAGCAATAAATGAGGATTATTAAAGAACCGGCCAGGGCTGATAAAACGTAGTTAACCAGGGGGACTATGTTAACGAAGATTCAAACCACCATTTTTGGGCCTCTCTCTCTCATTGACACTCTTCAAAGAGTCTTCTTAATTTACTCATAGATTCTTTTACAACCAGCATGGTCGGCATAAAAACAACATTCTTCCCTCAATGCAGCATAAAGGCCCCCTTTTCTCATTAAAAGGAGTTCCAAACCTCGGGTGTTCTGTAAAACAACTTCAGAGAGAGAGGTTAAAGATTCCTGTAAAGCTGTGATGGAGGTTTTTAATATCTTTAAGCTTTGGTGTACTGCTGTTCTAATTGGGTCATTTGTTGTGTCCCATGGACTAGGGCAGTTGTTCCTGTGCCCACCCCTGCAGCAACTCCTATTCCTAATAGGATGGCTAAAGTGAGGGATACAGGTTCCTGGCAGAACCAGGTTGTATGCACCCCTATTTGAACTTTAAAAGATGCTGCGTCATGATAGAGCACTCTGGAAAACATCTGCACCATTACATACCTAATCACATCTGTTGACCATTTTATGAAAACATAAACAATGTTTAAGTATATAGAATTATATGTTGTAGGTTTGAACAAGGCAAGGCACCTAAGATAGAACGGAAGACAGGGAAACAGTCCTATGTAGTTGCATCCTGATTTAGAAGGCTTTGCTTCTTTGTTATCAATTAATCCCCTGAACCCCCAGTTTAGGTAGTTTCAGAATTTTGTACCCAACATGTAAGGGAAGGGGCTCAGAAGTTCACAGTCTGCAGAAGTTCACAAAAAGCAGGTTTTTTTTCTGTTTTTTCTTTCCTCTGTTCTAGGCAAGTTACATTTTTAAGAACACCTACGAGGGGGAGAGCTTTTTTCTTCTCTTTTTTCTTTTCTCCATGCCAGCTATTGCCATGGAGCCCAGTTGGTAACTTATTTATCTTAGAAATGTTGCCATCTCTGTGAAGCCCCAGCACAAGGCCAGGGGCCTTGTTCACATATTTTGTGAAAAACTAGTAAGGGGGTGTCTAGCTTAGGAGTGCTGATTTTTTCAGCCAGTGCCCAAGTAGAACAGGCAACACAAAAACAGGAAGTTTATCTACATTGAACTCTTTTATAGGGACTCTTTTGCTGAAAGTCCTAAAGTCAGCCATGGTGAAGACTTCTGGAGAAGGTCAGTTAAGAATTTTCTGTGGGCCTGGTACAGAGGGGGAAGACTGGGAAGGCGGGGGTGAGAGCAGCTCCATGGATCTGAGTATGAGGAAGGAGAGATGTAAAAGAATAATTGGAAAGGGGTTTGGGATTTTCCTTGCAACAAAAACTTGAGCAGTAGAACAGATACAGCCAAGGGGAAGATGGGAGTGAGTATCCCACAAAGCCTGTGAGGGACTTTAAATTCTTAGTAACCTGTTTTCAGTGATGAAAAAGCAACTTTAAAGGCCATTTTCATTACATCTTGGATAGGGTCTGAGGGCTCTCCTTAGCTGGTTTGAGCTTTGGGTTAGCTGGTAAGAGGACCTGGTGGGACCCGGTGTGGGCACTGACAGAAGAAGAGAGGAGTGAGTGGGTGGAGGGGTGCCTCAGTACCTGCTACCTCAGCAAGGGAGCAATGGTCTGAGAACCGGCGGAGGTTTGGGCTTTTGATCTAGTATTTGGAGGGGAGAAATCAGGTTTCTGAGGTGGGAGTGACAGCAGAGAGTCTGGAGCAGAAGTCTGAGGGTGAGGATCTATTGGAGAAGCATAGTTCAGGATGTGAGCGAAGGAGGAAAATGGCCTCCACATAGGGAAATCTCCTTTTTCCCTTTTGAGCACTTGCAGAAGTTAAAAAGGTCACACAGAATTTGAGGATCTAGAGACCCCTCGGGGGGCCATCGGTTTTGGTTGTCTTATTGGTAATATGGCCAATGCTGTGTACTGAGTTTGATGAGCAGTTTGGGTTCCACCAGGCACCCCCTGTATGCTCACATCCCCATGACTCCCAGAAGAAGTCGGTTTTTCCCCCACATAGCCATGGCTATTTGTGGCTTTGATAGTCTGCCGGGCAGACATAGTAATCTAGTTTAGCCAACCTGCAACTGGCTCGCGTGTCCCTACATTCATAATGTTTGTTTCCATTATCTATAGTACAGAAGGTATTTAATGGAATTTTAGTGGGATCCTCTCATCAGGGATATCCCAATCTGAAAAGACCTATAGCCAGCTATAAAAATGTCTGGGTGGAGAGATGGCCACCAGGCCCCTAAGGGGGCTGTATGCAAGATAGACCATACTTCTTGTCTAGCAGGATTTGTGATCAGCCATCACTGCTGAACTGGCTGATGAGGGTTAGGACTACTGGTGGCCATGGGGAGAGTCTATAGCCATATCCACATGGCGAATATGCAATTTGAAAGGGTTTCCAGCCTTTTCCAATTTCCAGCCAGAGTCTGGACAGTGCGCAGGCTTGAGACTTGAGGCATGGATCCAGGAAGTGATTCCGTCTACTTTTACCGCTTTAGGTGTTATAAGTAGCACCTGGTATGGTCTTTTCCAGCGGGGTTCCAGGGATGACACATGATGCTTTCTTATGTAGACGAAGTCTCTTACTTGATAGCGATGTGGAGTCCCCTCATCCCCAGGTTGGTAGGCAGTGCCCAGCTGTTTCAACAGGTATCGCTGAGTTCTTCCGAGAGATTTTAGTCTGTCAAGCAAGGGGGTGTGGAAGTGATCATTAGGCCTTAGAGTTGGGGTTAGGTCCCTTACTGGAGGAGGGGCACCATAGAGAATTTCATAGCGGGTGAGGTTACACAAAGAAACAGAGGGAGAATTTCTTGCATGAAACAGTGCATAAGGCAGGAGCATAGTCCAATCTTTTATGCTGGTCTCTAAGCTTAATTTCTTTAAGGTCTCATTAATGGTTCTATTTATTTTTTAACCTGTCCTGAGCTCTGGGTTCTAAAAGCACAATGTAACTTCCAATTAATCCCCAGGGTCCTGACTAACCACTGACTTATCTGGGCCATTAATGCCGGTTCATTATCAGACCCTGTTACCTTAGGCAGGCCGTTTCTTGGTAAAATATCATCCAGGATCTTCTTGACCACCATTTTCGCCATTGTTTTTTTTTTTTGTTTGTTTGTTTGTTTGTTTTGTTTTTTTTATTTTGTGGGAAAGGCTTCAATCCATCCTGAAAATGTATCTACAAAGACTAGGAGATATTCAAGTCCATACCTTGCTGGCTTAATTTCAGTAAAGTCCACTTCCCAGAATTGTCCTTGTCTGGTTCCTCGTAGGTGCTTTCCTGCAGAAAACTTGGAAGGGTAAGCATTAACCAATTGATAGACCCGACAGGCTTTTGTTACCCATTCAGATATTTCCTTTCGCTGTGTGTCAGTAAGTCAAAATCTCTGTTCTTGATCCTGCAGGAATGCCTGCAATTTCTTTGAACCAAGGTGAGTGAGTTGATGTACATTTTTAAAGTAGTGTAGGGCTTTCTGTAATTGCAGGCTGGGCTCAGTGAAGTTGAGGAATTCAGTGTCAGTGTCCTTAGATGTTATCAAAGACTGCTGGTGCTCAGGGGTCCATTAGAATTGGGCATCCTCATTTAACAGCAGGTATAAAGGAGCAGCTAAGAACACAAACACAGATATCCATAACCTGCAAAAGCCAGCAGTGCCAAGAAACTCTCTGAGTTGTCTCCTGTTAGAGGGGGGTGGTATCTGCACAATGGTTTGTTTTCTGGGCTCAGTGAGCCATCATTTACCACTCCTAAGGGAATACCCCAGGAAGATTACTTTGCTGGCAAGTTTGGGCCTTTTTGGCAGAAGCTCTATACCCAAGTTGAGCAAGCTCGGATAACTGTGCTTGGGTCCCAGACTCACAGTTTTCCTTGGTGTTGGCTGCCAGTCGCAGGACATCCACATATTCAAGCAGGGTGAATTGGGGGTGCATAGTTGTGAAGTTGTTGAGATCTCTGTGGAGGTTTTCATCAAAGAGAGTGGGGGAGTTTTTGAACGCCTGTGGGAGTCTAGTCCAAGTTAGTTGACCAGACATTCTGGTTTATGGGTATACCCACTCGAAAGAAAAAAGCAACTGACAATCTTTATGCAGAGACAAGAAAATGAAAGCATCTTTTAAGTACAGAAGTGTATACCATTTTCACTCAGCAACAACAAAGTTTTTATTAGGGCTCCAGCATGCTGGGGCTCAGAGCTCACTTGAATAGATCAGAGAGCCTTGAGAACAGCTTAATCAGAGCTTATATACTTTCCTTGGAGAGGGCAGGGAGGAAAATTTATTGATGGGTCAGAGCAAGTGGGCGGTTTGCGTGCAACCAGGTGAGGGAGTACAGTCCTCAGTTTGGGTGTTGGGGACAGCACATTCTGGGAACAAAATTAGCAAACAGTTCTCTAGATTTCAACAGTGTTTTGTTAAGCATACAGAAAAACAGGAAGTGACAAGTACCTATTTTATTAACCTTTAACAAAACCGAAATGGAAAGTGAGGATGGATTACTAAAGGAACCATATCCAGGTTGTCTAATGCTCTCAAATGTCAATCCTATTAGTGACTACATATTTATTTCTTCCAAAGATAATATATTCAACCTCAACCATGTTGAAAATGTCTAATCCTATCACTCACTTTATACTTTGCCTGATTTCCTAATATCTCTATTGATATCTGCTTTCCTACATATTTTCCCCAGTTCATCCTTGTGACTGACTCTTCACATGTGCTGATATTTATGTTCACTCTCTACCCGAAACTCACTCTTTTTTATAAACCTACCGACTATCTTCCTAATCCTACCAACTTTCCCTTTTTAACGGGATGTTCTCTTCTACATTCAATCATCCAAGGTACAAGGTCCTATGCCATTGTATATTGATTTATCTCGGACATCTCTGCAGAACGTAATTCAATGCTAAGTATACCAATCAAGGGCTGTGGGTTTTTGGTTTTGTCTCATGTTCTGAGAATAGGTAAGAAAGGTGGTTTGTTTGGTTTGGAGTGGACTGTTTCTAGAAGGAACTTTGACAAGGCAAGTGTTTCTGTGTCTGTGTCTCCCACTGTGTCCGTGGATGTAGACATTAGAAAAGAGAATGCATCAATGGATGTGTCCTGTCTAGTAGAAAGCTTCCCAGCATTCATCCTGCCCATTTTAGGAATGGACTGCAGGTTGCCTTATCGATGGGCAACACCTACTATCTTACTAAGTTTCTGTTATTTTCCTGACTTCTGGCTACTCTCCAGAATAGGCTCATGGTTTTCTGTCCAAGGTATGTACCACCTCCAAACTCTATGACATGGCCATGTAATGGATACCTGAAGGGAATGGCGAGCATCTCAGAAAACTCAGATATCAGTGTGACCAGGAAAGCCTCAGTGGAGAAACACTGCTTTGGGCCTTTTGCTAACCTATTGTTCTGTTGCCCTGAATGTCAGGAAGGTCTTTGCCTCCGGCCACCCCTTTGTGAAGCCTGAGGAAAACAGTTTTCAAATGGAAATAAATGAGCATCACCTGTGGCTCTTTGCTTAATTGCTTTGGAAAGCCATGTGTCTAAATCAGCCTCTTGGCCCTGTGTGAGGCTTTCGCTTAGATTATCAGCACCTGATGGATCTAAAGAAACATCCAATGTGTGCATCCAAAACCAAAATGGCAAAAAGGTCAGTCATTGTGGATGATGTCTCTTGCCTTCCTCTGTTAGTTTTCTGACCTCCTTCAAGGGAGTATAGGGATTTTTTTGGGTCAAATGAATTCTTCCAAGCTCTGCAGAGGTGCTTGGGTTTAATCATGAATCCAAATCACATAAGGAATCAATACCTGACAGTCAGCAGGCCTCAAATTGGAGAAGCAGAGCAGTATTAACGGCAGACCTATGTGATCAATCCTAGTTCACAGGAAGGGTGTCCAGGCCACCCTGAGGTTAGGCAAATGAGGGGCAAGGGAGCTTATTTTGGACACTCTCTTGGGCTGCGCCATTCAAGGAAACCTCCCGCCAGAGGTTATGATGAGTGACTATATGGAAGAAGATGAGGGACATGTGGGATTGTTTTGGTTTTAATTGTGGTCATTTGTGTGGTGGTTGGAAAAGATGACTGGGTGCACCTAGCCTTGAACACTGGTGTGATTCTCCTCAGAGACTGAGTTCTGTAACTGACCTCAGAATAGTAATTGCTTTGGAAATGGTTGTGTCTTAATTAGCCTCTTGGCCCTGTGTGAGGCTGTGACTTAGATTATCAGCACCAGATGGATCTAAAGAAAGATCCCATGTGTGCATCCAAAACCAAAATGGCCAAAAGAGCAGTCATTGTGGATGAAGTCTCTCACCTTCCTCTGTAAAGTTCTGAAAGAATAAAAGAAATTGAAATTGAAATGTAAAGAACCAGGTTTTGTAAACTTTCCAAGCTGCATTCAGCACCTGAAATTCCTGTGGCAGTTAAAACAATTCCCGGATCTGCCCATTAAATGTGTGTTGAAATCTTCCCTGACCACCTAGTTACTTAACAACCCCTTCCCAGAATCCCTGCAGCTCAGCACGTATACATCTCAGGGCTTCATCCAATCAGTTTAAATGTATACCCCTTCTTATGGCTGACCAATCACCCCCTGCCCGAATTGTTCCCACAAATGAATGTGCCAATCATGTTTTAGAGTTGTTATTTAATTTTCCCACGGTATATGATGATTTTCTAAAGGAGGCTATGATGTATGTAAAGTCCCTGCCCTCTCTAAAGAATGTATATAAACTCTGCTCAAGTTGTTCTCGGGGCTCTTTGTTCTTTGCTCCTCTGAAGTGAGCTCTGAGCCCCAGCATGCTGGACCCCCAATAAACCCTTTGCTGTTGCATGAGAAAGTCTCTTGGTGGTCTTTTCCTCTGACGTTCGCCCCACCTTTTCATCTGGAGGCCCCAGGTGAGATATCCGGCAGTGGCGGACGAAAGACCCCAACGGACTCCTCTCGGGGTAAGTAAGGTGCCTCTTTCTGGTTTTGGGTTTCAGGTGATTGAGTGGCAAAGTGGCTGTCGGTGAAGAGCATTGGCTCTCTCTTACGGTGGCTGACAGACGTGTCACAGAGCTACAGGCCACGTTCCTGGGGGACACTCCAGAGGACTAGGGAAATCAAGGAATACTAGTTTCCTCAACTCGGTTATATTTTGCTTCAAGATTCGTTTTGCCAGCCCATCAAGTTTTGCCGGCTACTCAGTTTTGGTCATTGTTCTGAACTCATGTTGAGTTTACTGCCTGTCTTTATTGTCTAACCCATCCGGTTTTGCCAGTTACTCAGTTCTAATCTTTGTCTTGGACTCATGTTAAACGTTTACTGTTTGTCTTTGTCTGTGTTGCGTTCATGTCTTCAATGTTCCTGTTTGAGTAACTCCCATTATGGGACAAAGCACTTCCACTTCTCTGTCCCTGACCCTTGATCATTGGACTTATGTCTGCTCAAGGGCCCAGAATCTTTCTTTTTCAGTAAAACGCCGTACCTGGCAGACTCTCTGTGCTTCAGAATGGCCCATTCTCGGAGTTGGGTGGCCCCCAGAAAGATCCTTCTACTTCCCTCTAATGCGAAAAGTCAGAGATATTGTCTTTCAGCCAGGGCCATGTGGCCACCCAGATCAACATCCATATTCCCTTTCCACCAGCATCCTATCATTCAAACCTTCCACTCCTCCCCCTCTTCCCTCCATTCTCCCTGAGTCACAAGACTGGACACTCCTCCCCCTCCTTATCCTCTACCCTCACTCTCCAACCCCCAACACGTTCCAGAAGATACTCCCGCCGCTGACTCAGCCTCTCCACTGCTAGAGGCAATTGGGCCAGACCCAAGCCCTCCAGGGGACTTCTCCGCAGCAGCAGCAGCTCCTCCTCCCCTGGAGGAAGCTGGGCCACCTAAAGGAACGTGCCGGCGATGGATAATAGAAAACTCAGAAGCCCCTGTGATGCTCCCTCTCCATCCCTACGGGCACATGAACCGACCCATCTGGGACCCCAACACCTTTGAAGGTAGGTAGCATCTGTCCACTTATCGCCAGGCTCTAATAGCGGGTCTCCGAGTGGCCACCAGAGGGCCGACTAATTTGGCCAAGGTAAGAGAGATTATCCACGGGCCTAATGAGTCTCCCTCTATGTTTCTGGAGAGAATTATGGAAGCATACAGGAAATATACTCCTTTTGATCCTCAGGCAGAGGACGAAAAAGCATCTGTTGCAATGGCCTTTATTGAGCAGGCTGCCCTAGATATTAGAGAAAGTTACAACGTCTAGATGTATTACAAGATAAGACCTTAAGAGATTTAGTAAGAGAAGCTGAGAAAGTATATTATAAGAGAGAAACTGAGGAGGAAAGGGAACATAGGAGAGAGAAGAAAAGGGAACAAAAGGAGAATAAAAGGAGCAAAAGGCAGACTAAAGCATTGGCTAAGGTTCTGGTCAGAGCAGCAAATAGGCCAGAAGTTAAAAAGCAGGGAGACAGGAAGGGATACCTGGGCCCCCGCCAATGGCTGCCCCTGGCCTCAGATCAGTGTGCCTACTGTAAAGAAAAAAGGACACTGGGCCAAAGAGTGCCCCAAAAAGAAGCAGCCACGCCAGCCCGCCGTGCTGACTATAGAAGAGGACTAGAAAAGTCGGGGCTCGGATCCCCTCCCCGATCTCAGGGTTACATTTTAAGTGGAGGGGACCCCAGTGAACTTTGAAGTGGATACAGGAGCAGTATATTCAGCCTTTAAGACCCCACTGGGCCCCGTATCAAATAAATGGTCCCTTGTTCAAGGTACTAATGGCAGTAGATATCGGGCTTGGACAACTAAGAGGACTTTGGACCTAGGAAATGGAAAAGTCCACCACTCTTTCCAAGTAATCCCAGAAGGCCCAGCCCCATTGATGGGCAAGGATCTTCTTACCAAACTCCGGGATAGAATAACCTTTAACCTTGATGGTCCCCAAGTGGAGTTTCTAAAGCCTTCAGTAAAAACTCCCATAGTCACGGCTTTGACAACGTCCGTGGAAGATGAACATCAACACTTCATGCCCCCTAGGACTGATCAAACAGGCAAACTACCCCAGAAATGGATAAAAGATTATCCTAATGCCTGGGCAGAAACTGCTGGGTTAGGTCTAGCCATATAACAACCTCCAATAGTAGTAGAATTAAAAGCCTCTACCTCTCCAATCAGTGTTAAACAATATTTTCTAATCAAAGAAGCTAAGGATGGGATAAGGCCCCATATTCAGAAATACCTGGCTCTTGGGATCCTAAGGCCCTGTCATTCGTCTTAGAATACCCCTCTGCTACCAGTAAGAAAGCCAGGAACTGGGGACTACCGGACGGTTCAATTCCTAAGAGAGATCAATAAGAGAGTGCAGGACATTCACCCCACCGTACCCAATCCATATAATTTGCTTAGCACTCAGAATCCAGAGTGGGAATGGTACACTGTGCTGGACTTATAAGATGCTTACTTCTGCTTGCCCCTACATAGGGACAGTCAGTTGCTGTTTGCTTTCAAGTGGATAGACCCAGAAACTGGAACATCTGTCCAACTAACTGGACTATACTCCCACAGAGGTTCAAAAACTCTCCCACTCTCTTTGATGAAGCCCTCCACAGGGACTTTAATGACTTCAGAACTGCACACCCCGACGTCACCCTACTCCAATATGTGGATGATCTGCTACTGGCAGCCGACACCAAGGAGAACTATGAGTCAGGGACCAAAGCACTATTATCCTAGCTTGCTCGGCTTGGATATAGGGCTTCTGTCAAAAAGGCCCAAATTTGTCAGCAAGAAGTAATTTTCCTGGGTTATTCTCTTAGGGGTGGCAAAGGATGGCTCACTGAGCCCAGAAAACGAACCTTTGTGCAGATACCGCCCCCATCTAATAAGAGACAACTCAGAGAGTTTCTTGGGACTGCCGGCGTTTGCAGGTTATGGATTCCTGGGTTCGCGTCTCTGGCTGCCCCTTTATACCCGCTGTAAAGGGGGATGCCCACTTCCAATGGACCCCTGAGCACCAACAGGCTTCTGATAATGTCAAAAAAGGTGCTGCTATCTGCTCCGGCCTTAGCACTCCCAGATATAGAAAAACCCTTTACTCTCTACATCGAGGAAAAGAAAGCAATAGCAAGGGTTGTGCTCACTCAGACTTTGGACCTTGGAAAAGGCCGGTAGAATACTTATCAAATAAACTGCACCCAGTGGCTAGTGGGTCGCCCCATTGCTTAAGAGCTATAGCAGCAGCAGCCCTTCTAATAAAAGATGCTGATAAATTAACGTTGGGACAGAAGCTAAGGATTATAGTCCCCCATGCCCTGGAGTGCATCATCTCTCAGCCTCCAGAGAGGTGGCTATCAAACTCCAGAATAACCCACTACCAAAGCCTCTTGCTTGACAAAGACAGAATAACGCTGAGACCCCCTGCTCCACTCAACCCGGCTACACTGCTGCCAGAAGAATCATCAGAACCCATCGCTCATGAGTGTCAACACATACTGGCAGAGGAAACCAGTATACGACGAGACATGAAGGATCAGCCACTGCCTTTCCCTGAAGTTGTATGGTTTATGGATGGCAGCAGCTTCCTCCAAGATGGTAAGCGGCAGGCTAGAGCAGCAGTAGTTATCAAAATTAATGTCTTTTGTTTCTCTGATCTCCCAGAAGGGACATCAGCCCCGAAAGCCGAACTGATTGCCCTTACGAAAGCATTGGAACTAGCAACAGGCAAAAGGGCCACCATATACAATGATAGCTGCTATGCATTTGCCACTGCAAATGTGCACGGGGCTATTTACCAGCAAAGGGGGTTATTAACCTCCACCTGGAAAAAAATAAAGAACAAAGATGAGATCCTCCACCTTCTCTCAGCAGTGCAGGGCCCTAAGGAACTAGCTATAGTGCACTGTCCAGGGCACCAGAAGGGAAACGACCCCGTGGTGGTTGGAAACAGAAGGGCAGATGAGGAAGCTTAATTGGCATCCCTAAACGGAGTGACTGTGTTAACTTTTTCCACACCAGGGGGAACAACAATCAGGAGACTTGGCCGCACCGGAACATTCAGGCAACTTATCATCTGAGGAGACAGATACAGAACTCTGGGATCCTACAGAGCCAAGTTTACAATTTCAAAAAGCCCACTTTTATGTGAAAGACGTACACCAGCTCACCCACTTAGGCTCAGAGAAGATATAGGCACTCTTAAAAGACCGAAGAAAGGACTTATTATTGACTGACTCAAAGAGGAAAGAAATAGCTGAGCAGGTGAGTAGAGCTTGTCAAGTCTGCCAATTAGTTAATACTTACCCATCCAAGCTGCCTGCAGGGAAGTGCTTATGAGGAACCAGACCAGGACAATTCTGGGAATTGAACTTTACTGAAATTAAGCCAGCAAGATATGGACTTAAATATCTCCTAGTCTTTGTAGATACTTTATCAGGATGGGTCGAAGCCTTCCCCATGAAGAAAGAAATGGCTCAGATGATAGTCAAAAAGATTCTAGAAGACATTTTTCCAAGGTTTGGCCTGCCTAAGGTAATAGGGTCTGATAACGGACCGGCATTCATGGTCCAGGTAAGTAAGGGATTCGCCAGGACCCTGGGGATTAATTGGAAGTGACATTGTGCTTATAGAACCCAGAGCTCAGGACAGGTAGAAAGGATGAATAGAACCATCAAAGAGACCTTAACAAAATTAAGCTTGGAGACCGGCATAAAAAATTGGACTATGCTCCAACCTTATGCACTGTTTTGTGCAAGAAATACCCCCTTCGCCTCTTTGTGTAACCTCACCCCTTATGAAATTCTCTATGGTGCCCCTCCTCCAGTAAGGGACCTAACCCCAACTCTGAGACTTAATGATTCCTTTCACACCCCCTTGCTTGACAGACTTAAAGCCCTTGAACAAACCCACCACCCAGCGATACCTGTGGAAACATTTGACCTCTGTTTATCAGACTGGAGACGAGGGAACCCCACATCGATATCAAGTGGGAGACTTTGTCTACGTGAGACGGCATCAGGTTTCATCCCTGGAACTCCACTGGAAAGGACCATACCAGGTGCTGCTTACAACACTCACAGTGGTGAAACTGGATGGGATCACTTCCTGGATCAATGCCTCCCATCTCATGCCTGCGCCCTGTACAGACTCTGGCTGGAAACTGCTACAGACTAGTAACCATCTCAAGTTGTGTGTCCGTTTTGTGGGTAGGGCTATGGATTCTTCCCATGACCACCAACAGTCCTAATCCCCATTAGCGTGTTCAGCAACAAGGGCAAGTTATACATCCTAATGGGCAAGTAGTGTGGTCTATTTCACATACAGCCACCTTATGGACTTGGTGGCCATCTCTCCACCTGGACATTTGTCAGCTTGCCATATTCCTCTCTGACTGGGATCTTCCTGACATAGAGGACCCCACACAGATCCCACTCAAACCCAAACCAAGGCAACATAGACCACCTTACCCCATGAATTATGGATGTCATCTCCCCCAGCTCAGGTGTAAACTAGCCTGTCTTGACTATTATGTGTGCCCACCTGATTTTCAATGTCGCAAACAGGCCCAAACCTGTGGAGGACCCAGTGACTTTTATTGTAGATCTTGGGGTTGTGAACAAATGGGAGATGCATGGTGGAACTCCCCAGATAGTATGATTCCAGTAGGATGAAATGACACCTGGATTGATCCCAAGAAATGTGCCGCTAGCCAAGTGGTGTCAAAAACTCGCTGTGGAAAGAATAGTCTATGTTACCCCCTCAATATAACTTTCACTTCCAAAGGAAGGGGCTACCTCAGAAAAACATGGCCTATGGGAAATACGTGGGGAATGCGATTCTATATTTATGGCCCAGGTTATGACTTTGGTCTCTGGTTCACCATCCTGCTTAAAAAGGAAGAAAATCCCACAGCAATAAAACCCAATCCCCTCAAGCCAGGAATTCAGCCTCCTAAACCTCCCATGCCTAGATCTACCAGAACCCCTCTACTATCTCATACTTCCTGGTTTCCATCTTTGCCTACTTCCCCAGTACAGAGTACAGCTGACTCCTCCCCCCTGGGAACTAATTAAAGGAACCTTTATGGTACTGAACTCCACACAGTCAGAACTCCTTGTATTTCAGCCCAGGTATTTGACAGCCCGGTAGATTATTGTGTAATGGTGCAGATACTACCCAGGGTGGTCTATCATGATGCAGAATCATTTGAAGGTCTACTAGGGGGACAAACAACCTGATATCAACGGGAGCCATTGTCCCTTACACTAGCCATCCTATTGGGGATAGGAGCTGCTGCAGGAGTGGGTATGGGAACAGCTGCTATGACCTGTGGGTCACAACAAATGGCCCAATTAGAAACAACAATAGATCAAGATTTCAAGACGTTAGATACCTCCATCACAGCTTTGCAGGAATCCTTAAACTCTCTCTCTGAAGTTGTTTTACAGAACAGGCGAGGATTAGACCTCCTCTTCATGAGAAAGGGGGGCCTCTGTGTTACACTGAGAGAAGACTGTTGTTTTTATGCTGACCATACTGGAGTTGCAAAATAATCCATGAGTAATTTAAGAAAATACCTTCAAGAGCTCCAGAGAGAAAGGGAGATTCAACAAGGGTGCTTTGAGTCATGGTTAACCCAGTACCCCTGGTTAACTACAATAATATCAGACTTAGCTGGACCCCTGATCATCCTTATGGTGTTGCTAACTGTGGGACTTTGTGTGCTTATCCGCATAGTTTTCTTTCTCCAGGCTCAGATTGGGCAGGTAAAACTCATGATAATCAGAAATAGGCTCCACTGGCAGAAATAGAATGAGAGACACGGCAATAATTATGATTCATTACTTTTAAGATTAAAAGTAGTCAGAAAAAGGAGTGGTAAATGAAAGAATAAAAGAAATTGAAATTGAAACGTAAAGAAGCAGGTTTTGTAAAGTTTCCAAGCTGCACTCAGAACCTGAAACTCCTGTGGCACTTAAGACAATTCCCGGATCTTCCCATTAGATGTGTGTTGAAATCTTCCCTGACCACCTAGTTACTTAACAACCCCTTCCCAGAAACCATGCAGATCTGCACGTATACATCTCAGTGCTTCAACCAATCAGTTTAAATGTATACCCCTTCTCAGGGCTGACCAATCACCCGCTGCCCAACCTGTTCCCGCCAATGAATGTGCTAATCATGTTTTAGAGTTGTTATTTGATTTTGCCGTGGTTTATGATGATTTTCTAAAGGAGGCTACGATGTATGTAAAGTCCCTGCCCTCTTTAAAGAATGTAATAAACTCTGCTCAAGTTGTTCTCGGGGCTCTTTGTTCTTTGCTCCTCTGAAGTGAGCTCTGAGCCCCAGTATGTTGGACCCCCAATAAACCTTTTGCTGTGGCATGAGACAGTCTCTTGGTGGTCTTTTCCTCTGAAGTTCGCCCAACCTTTTCAGTTCCTGACTTCCGTCAAGTGAGAATAGGGATCCTTTGGGTCAAATGAGTTCTTCAAAGCCCTACAGTTGATAGCCCATAGGTGCTTGGGTTTTCTCATGACTCCAAATCACATAAAGAATCTACACTTGACAGTCATTAGGCCTCAAATTGGAGAAGCAGTGCAGTATTAAAGGCAGGCTTATTTGATCACTCCTGGTTCAAAGGAAGGATGTTTAGGCCACCCTGACTGTAGGCAAATGAGGGGCAATGGAGCTTATTTTGGACACTGTCTTGGGCTGCACCCCTCATGGAAACTTCCAGCCAGAGGTTATGATGAGTGTCTATGTGGAAGAAGATGAGGCTCATGTGGGGGTGTTTTGATTTAAATTGTGGTCATTTGTGTGGCGGTTGGAAGAGATTACTGGATCCTCCTGGGCCTGAACTCTGGTGTGATTCCTCTTAGACACTGTGTCCTGGAACTGAGCTTAGTGAAGTATTGCCATGAATTGTGTTGGGATTTGAGGAGGCCATGCATGAGAGTTGCCCTTGAAACCTGAGATGCAGGCCTAGGGTAGCTTTCCACAGAGCACTGGGAATCTCAGTCAGGATATCACAAGATTTTATTCTGAAAGACTTGGCAGCCATCGTTGAGATCAAAACACTCATGGACCTCAATTGTAGACCTCAATGAGCCTGGATTCAGGTGACCTTTTGGACTCTCTTTGAGAAGCCTTGCCTGTGTGAGTTCTCCAGAGTTTTCATTGAAATGATCATACTCACCATTTAATGGTTCCTGTATGAATTGAAACCCACTGTGCCTCCAACTTCATCCTTGATAAATGGCTAGATAAATACTTCAAATTTTTGAAATTCCCATGAACAGGTGGCATCCAGAACCTTTAGATGTCCTATTTCTGATCATGAGTGTACCAGACAGTGCCTTCATTGATTGGGTTTCATGAAAATGGTGTAGAACAGAGATGCCAGTAATTTGGAGCCTGATGAGTAGAGGGCCTAGAGCAGCGGTGGGCAGGTGTATGATAAAACATCTGTGATGGGGACATGTGGATCTGCCATTGGATTCCAAATGTCATGAGACGGACATGGTGCAGCCAGGAGACCATTATAAGTAAACACATCTTGTTATATGGAGAGGTTTTAGGGTAGTTAACAGAATCAGGTTGCTATGGTCAAGGGAGCAAGCTATGTGGTATAGAGGCTGGTTTCATTTATGCTCATGCATA
Source organism: Callospermophilus lateralis (assembly GCF_048772815.1). Taxonomy (NCBI): domain Eukaryota; kingdom Metazoa; phylum Chordata; class Mammalia; order Rodentia; family Sciuridae; genus Callospermophilus; species Callospermophilus lateralis. Next base: position 26,517,330 of record NC_135322.1, on the reverse strand, counting down.
CCCTGACCCACCACAGGTTATAGAACTCCCTCCAGCACTGTGTCCCAGTTGAACTCCTTGTATTTCATGAAGCAAATACAAAACTCCCAGTGCAGCAGCAAGAAACAAGAGGAAAAGTGGAGGATTACTAAATGGCTTCACAGTCTACATGGGGAGACACATAGACCACTGTGTCCCAGTTGAACTCCATGTATTTCGTGAAGCAAATACCAAACTCTCAGTGCAGCAGCAAGAAACACAATGAAGAGTGGAAGAGAAACAAATGAATATACAGTCCACGCAGGTAAACACTTAGCCCCAAGTGGCCATAGTATACCTACAAAGAGAGAATTCAGCACTGCTCCCTCATGTTCATTGGAATATTACAATTTATGTTCTCCAGGTCACATAGATGCTGACCCAGCTTTAATTGTCTCGCTAGAAAGAAGCAAAAGCTACTGAAAACAACATATATTTTAAGTGCCCAAACTCAGAGGCAGTTTCTCAAGAAGTCTTTAGGCCAGCAGAGCTCCGTGATTGTGGAATGTTCACCCTGTCCCTTACTTTTGGAAACTCCTCTACCATCTCCATGGTTTTGAACTCCTGATTAAATTCCATTCCAGATATGTATTCTCATATTTTCTATCTCTTTTCCTCTAATTGTGTCTTACTTGGGGCGAAGGTAATGTCAAGGCATTGTTCTGGATGAGAGTGGGAAGATTTTTGTGAAGCACATATTTGCATACACATTGGATTCATTTTCCTATTTTCCATTCAAAATACTGAATCCCTGACATTAAGACATACCCTACTAGACTCTGACTACTAACCCTAATATGTTTGAGAAAAATAACCCAAAAAGAATAGAACGACAAGCAGTTCGGAGGAGGCATGGTGTGTAGTTGGGCTTGCCTTTTGAATTATATAGGGTAAGAGTTATAAATCTAGTCAATTTTTTTTGAAATAGTTCTCCATATATTTTTAAAGTTAAGAAATATATGAATTCCTGTCTCCCTACTCTGAATCCTATTCAGCGAATGTATTTTAATATGCACATTTAGAATCCTACCTGTTACCACACGTACATTCTTGTGTGGTGGCTGAATTGGCAGATACAAATTGTGACAAGGGATCACTCCTCCTAAACGCTGTTGGAACTGAAAATTCAATCTATGGGTGAGCTTCCTAGTTGAACAACATTATACATAAATCCATGTTCAGTAAAATGAATTTATTTGGATCTGTGGATGATATATATTTAATGGTGATTTTCAATTGGCATATAGTGTTACTTTTCAATGTCTGTGAATGTGTGTGTGTGTGTGTGTGTGTGTGTGTGTGTATACACTCTCCAGATTTTTCAAAATATGAAATATATGTGTCTTATTTTACACTTCCTAAATTTTTCATATTCATGAATGTGGATTTATAATCATCTTTTCACAAGATTATTCTCAGAAATATTCACATACCCTACTAGACTCTGACTACTAATCCTAATATGATGGAGATTAATAACGGAAACACAATAGAAATACAAGCAGTTCAGAGGAGGCATGTTGTATATTTGGACTTGCCTTTTGCCTGATAAATGGTAGGTCTTATAAATCTAGTTAATTTTCAATTTAAATAGTTCTCCATGTGTTTTTAAAATTAACAAGTATGTGAATTTCTGTCTCTCTTTCTCTGTATCCTATTCATCACATGTATTTTTATATGCACTTATACAATCCTACTTGGTATCACAGGTACATTTATGTGAGGTGGCTGACTTGGCAGATACAAATTGTGAAAAAATAACACTCCTCTTAAACGCTGTTGGAACAGAAAATTCAACCTATGGTTGAGCTCCCTGGTAGAACAACATTATATATAAATCCATGTTCAGTATAATATATATTTTTTAATCTGTGGATGATATATATTTAATGATGAATTTCGATTGGCATATATATTGCTACTATTTAATGTCTGTGTGTGTGTGTATATATATATATATATATATATATATATATATATATATATATATATACACTGTCCAGATTTTTGAAAATCTGAAATATATGTGTCTAATTTACACTCCCTAAATTCATTCATGTTCAAGGACTTGGATTTATAATCAACTTTTCACAAGATTATTCTCAGAAATTTTCATCCACCTGAAAAACATATTTGTATCTTAGTACTGAACACTAAGTTGAATGAATGGTGCATGCAAAAACTAATATTTCTACAGTAACTGACCAAGTTTAACATCAATGCAAGTCGATTCCGAAGGGACAAGCTGTGTATTTTGACGTTCATCTTTATTAAACCCTGGTACATTAATATTTCTTCGTATTATGGACGTCATAGGATATATATTTTATCCACAAATTCACAAATTTATGGGCATTTGTTTCACTTTCAATCAATTCATGCTTCAAAACACATGTATTCCTCCAGGTGTCTTGACTGGTCTTTTCATGAGACTTCATTCCAAACACATTATTTTCGATTTCCATAATCAATTTTGAAGCAAAACTCACACACTCATCATGATAAACCATAACCCTAATATTACCAATAGATGTATAATTGGTTTGAATGAATGTATGTTTATCAATATAAAATTTCCTGTATATTTTCAGATATTACTTCAATTCATTATTTAAATTTGAAACCAGTTATATTATTTATTCACACTATTTTCTATTCATGCATTATCTCTATATTCATAGACACAGGGTGCACCTATTTTACCCCAAATACTAATTTATATGTCTTCAATATATTGCTCCCAGAAATGGTGGAAGAAATACTCATGTCACCTGATCTACATATACATTTTATCAGTGTAATATTCTGGACACAAAACGCCAATGTCACACTTATGATTGTACCAAATCCTAAATAGGAAGTGGGCATGAATTACTAAAAACATAGATGTCCAGGTTGCCTAATGCTCTCAAATGTCTATCCTATGGGTGACTACATATTTGTTTCTTCCTAAGATTATATATTCAATCTCAAGCCTGTTGAAAATGTCTAATCCTATCACTCACTTTATACTTTGCCTGATTTCCTAATGTTTCTATTGATATATGCTTTCCTACATATATTTCCCAGTTCATCACTGTGACCGACTCTTCAAATGTGCTGACATTTACATTCACTCTCTAACCAAAACTCTATTGCTAAAGAACTTTTGGTCCAAATCCTATACTCACTCTTCTATCTAAACCTACACTATCTTCCTAATCGTATTGACTATCCTCTTTTGACTGGATGTTTTCTTAGACATTCAATCAACCAAGGTACATGGTCCTTTGCCATTGCATATTGATTTATCTGAGACATCTGTGCAGAAAATAGTTCAAAGCTAAGTTTCCCATTCCAGTGCTCAGTGCACTTCTGGGCTTCAAATCTTACCTAGAATTCTGTTTTCATACTTATATTTCACCTCTATATTCTTATAAATATCACAGGATCCCAATACCCTTATTCACCCAGCAGAATGATTCCTAACACAAATCGAACCTGTTATTAACCCTAACCATATACTGTTCCCTCAATCTAACTTTACAAAAGAGCAAGACTGAGTTCGTCTTACAATACAGGAATGTAGGAAAACTTTCACCTGCTGAGAAGCTCAAAGGTCCATGCAGATATGATCCCTGGAGAAGATGTAGGGAACTATGAAGTACCTGAGACAGCAAAAGTCATCTTCCATGGCAAACAACCTGGTCATGATGAAGGGATGTGTCTAAATCAGCCTCTCTCTTCTTAATGTAGAGAAGATGGACCAAACCAGGCCTGTGTAGAGAGCTGTTCCCAGGTGCCTATGGTTGATATAACTTTCTATCTTGTGAAATTGTAACAGAAAATAGGGGCAGCCTCCATCTCATGAGACCCTTGGAAGCAACTGTTAGAACAAAGTGGTTGCAAAGGCAGTGAACTCAATCAGTTCCAGCAGGAAGTGACCTCACCTAATTTCCTTGGTGATGGAACTCTCTGAACTTGGAATCCAGGAAGCCAGGCACCCAGTGGAAGTCCCAGTCCCAGTCCCAGTGGGCTCACTTGTTTAGATTTACCAAGGACAGAGTCCGTCTTTCTTGGTAAATACTGATGAGAGTATGGCCAAATGCCAGGAGAGCTCTGAAGAGAGGCCTTTCCTGAGAAAGCAGGTAGTGGCTCACAGCTGGGTCTGGACAATTTCACAGAGTTGGCCAAGGAGACCAGATCTGAGACAGGACAGGCCATTTTGGATGAACATAAAATGGTCCACCAGTCAGAGGACTCTCCGGATAGTCACATACCAACTTGAAGGAAGGAGGTGCCTTTGTGGTTGTGGGTTTGAGTTTGTGGTTTTGTCTCATGTTCTAAGAATAGGTAGGAAAGGCAGTTTGTTTGGATTAGAATGGACTGTGTCTACTAAGTCCTTTGACAAGGCAAGTGTTTCTATGTCTGTGTATCCCACTGTGTCTGTGGTTGTAGACATTAGAAAAGAGAATGCATCAACGGATGTGTCATGTCTAGTAGAAAGCTTCTCAGCATTCATCCTGCCTAATTTATGAATGGACTGTGGCTTGCCTTATGGATGTGCAACACCTACTATCTTCCTAAGTTTCTGTTTTCTTCCTGAATTCTGGCCACTCTCCAGAATAGGCTCATGATTTTATGTCCACCATATGAACCACCTCCAAGCTCTGTGACATGGCTATGCACTGGATAGCTAAAGGGAATGGGAGCATGTCAGAAAACTCAGATATAATTGTGACCAGGAGAGACTCAATAGAGAAACCCTGCTTTGGGTCTTTTGCTTAACTATTTTTCTTTTGCCCTGAATGTCAGGAAGTTCTTTGCCTCAGGCCACCCCTTTTTGAAGCCTGAAGAAAACAGTTTTCAAATGGAAATGAATGGGCATCACCTTGGGCTCTTTGCTTAATTGCTTTGGAATGGGATGTGTCTGAATCAGCCTCTTGGCCCTGTGTGAGGCTGTGGCTTAGATTCTCAGCACCTGATGGGTGTAAAGAAAGATCCCATGTGTGCATCCAAAACCAAAATTGCCAAATGAGTGGTCATTGTGGATGGAGTCTCTCGCCTTCCTCTGTAATGTTCCTGCCTCCATCAAGTGAGAATAGGAATCATTTGGGTCAAATGAGTTCTTCATAGCCCTGCAGAATCTACCCCATAGGTGCTTGGGTTTTCATGACTCCAATTCACATAAAGAATCTAAACCCCACAGTTACTAGGCCAAAAATTGGAGAAGTGGAGCAGTATTAACGGCAGGCCTATTTGATCACTCCTGGTTCACAGGAAGGGAGTCCGGGCCTTTAGGCATATGAGGGGTGAGGGAGATTCTTTTGGACATTGTCTTGGGCTGTGCCCCTCATGGAAACTTCCAGCCAGAGGTTATGATGAGTGTCTGTATGGAAGAAGATGAGGGCCATGTGGGAGTGTTTTGGTTTTAATTGTGGTCACTTGTGTGGCGGTTGGAAGAGCTGAATGGGTCCACCTGGGCTCGAACTCTGGTGTGATTACCCTTAGAGACTGCATTCTGGAACTGATCTTAGAAAAGTATTGCAATGAATTGTGTTGGGATTTTTGGAGGCCACGCATGAGGGTAGTCCTTGGAAAATGAGTCTTGATGCAGTTTTGCTTTCCACAGAGCACTGGGGATCTCAGCCAGGATATCACATGATTTTATTCTGAAAGACTTGGCAGCAATAGTTGAGAGTCAAAACAAACATGGACCTCACATTGTAGACCTTCATGGGCCTGGCTTCATGTGAACTTTTGGTCACGCTTTTGGAAGCCTTGCCTGTGAGAGGTCTTGAGAGATTTCATTAAAATGAGCTTTCTCAACATTTAATGGTTCCTGAATGAATTGAAACTCACAGTGCCTCCAACTTCATCCTTGAAAAATGTTTAGATAAATAACATAAAATGTTTAAAATTCCCATGAGCAGGTGGCATTGGAGAACCTTTGGATGTCCTGTTTCTGATCATGAGTATACCAGAAGTTGCCTTGATTGACTGGGTTTCATGAAAATGGTATAGAAAAGAGATGCCAGTAAGTTGGAGCCTGCTGAGTAGTGGACCAAGAGAAGTTGTGGGCAGGTGTGTGATAAAAAAATCTGTGGTGTGGCCATGTGGATCTGCCTTTGGCTTCCAAATGGATTATGACTGATATGATGCAGCCAGCAGACCCTTCTCTGTAAAGGCATCTTGTTGTATGGAGGAGTTTCTGGGCAATGTTCAGAATCAGGTTGCTATGCTCAAGGAGGCAAGCTTGTGGGATAGAAGCCTGGTTGGTGCATTTTCCTGCAGACCCTGACCCACCACACGTGACAAAACTCCCTCCAGTACTGTTTCCCAGTTGAACTCCTTGTTTCGTGAAGCAAATACCAAACTCCCAGTGCAGCAGCAAGAAACAACACGAAAAGTGGAGGATGACCAAATGGGTTCACAGTGCACACGGGGAGACACTTAGTCCCCAGTGGCCACAGTTTACATACAAAGAGAGAATTTAGCAATGCTGCTTCATGTTCATTGGAAAATAAGAAACCATGTGCTCCAGGTCACAAAGATGCAGACCCAGCTTTGATGGTCTCACTACAATGGAAGCTAAAGCTCCTGACAACAACATATATTTCATGTGCCAAACCTCAGAGGCAGTTTCTTAAGAACTCTTTAGGCCAGCAGAGCTCCATGTTTGTGGAGGGTTTACATTGTCTCTTACTTTTGGAAACTCCTCTACCTCCTTCAAATTTGTGAAAATTGAGCAGTTTCAATTGCAGAGATGTATTCATAGATTTTTCTAACTCTTCTCCTCTAATTGTGTCATACTTGGGGCGAAGATAATGTCAAGGCATTGCTCTGGATGAGAGTGGGAAGATTTTTGTGTAGCACATATTTGCATACACATTAGATTCATTTTCAATTTTCCATTCAAAATACTGAATCTCTGACACTATCCCATACCCTACGAGCCTCTGATTACTAATCCTAATATGATGGAGAAAAATAACCCAAACAGAATAGAAATACAAGCAGTTCAGAGGAGGCATGGTGTATAGTTGCACTTGCCTTTTGCATAAAAAAGGGTAGGTGTTATAAATCTAGTCAATTTTTTGTTGAAGCAGTTCTCCATGTGTTTTTAAAGTTAACAAATATGTGAATTCCTGTCCCCCTCTCTCTGTAGCCTATTCAGCACATGTATTTTTATATGCACATATAGAATTTTACCTGGTATCATACGTACATATTTCTGAGGTGGCTGACTTGGCAGATTCAAAATGTGAAAAGAGATCACTCCACCTAAATGCTGTTGGAATTGAAAATTCAATGTATGGGTAAACTTCCTAGTTAAACAACATTATACATAAATCTATCTTCAGTAAAATGAATATTTTTGAATCTGTGGATGATGATTTCATGGTGAAATTCAATTGGCATATATATTGCTATTTTTATCTTCTCAGTGTGTGTGTGTGTGTGTGTGTGTGTGTGTGTGTGTGTGTGTGTGTATATATATACACTCTCCAGGTTTTTCAAAATATGAAATGTATGAGTCTTATTATACACTCCCTGAATTCATTCGTGTTCATGTATGTGGATTCATAATCAACTTTTCACAAGATTAGTCTCAGGAATATTCATCCACCTGAAATACATATTTGTTTTCTAGTACTGAAAAATAACTTCAGTGAATGGTGCATACAAATCCTAATGTTTCTACAGTAACGGACCCAGTTTAACATCAATTCAAGAAGATTCCTATGGGACATGATGTGTATTTTAACGTTCATTTTTATTCAACACTGGAACATTACTATTTCTTCAATTTCTGCACATCATAGAATATATTTATCATCCACAATTTAGCAAATATATAGGCATTTGTTTCACTTTAAATCACTTCCTGCTTCAGAACACATGTATACCTCCAGGTTTCTTGACTGGTCTTTTCATGAGACTTCTTTCCAAACACACTATTTTCAATTTCCATAATCACTTTTGAAGCAAAACTCAAACACTCTTCATGATAATCCATAACCCTAATATTATATTTAGATATATAACAGGTATTATTAAATGTATTATATCAATATAAGGTTTCCTGTATATTTTCAGATATCAATTCAATCCATTATTTAAAGTTGGAACCAGTTATATTATTTATTCACAGTATGCTCTATTCAAGCATTATCTCTATATTCATAGACACATGGTACACCTATTTCTACCCCCAATACTAATTCATACATCTTCAATATATTGCTCCCAGAAATGGTGGAAGAAATACTCCTGTTACCTGATCTACATATGCATTTTATTACAGTAATATTCTGGACACACAAAGCAAAGTTCACACTTATGATTGTACCAATGTAAATGTCAGGCGAGCGTCAGAAGAAGAGACCATGAAGAGACTGTCTCATGCAACAGCAAAGGGTTTATTGGGGGTCCAGCATGCTGTGGCTCAGAGCTCGCTTGAATAGAGAAGAGAGCCCTAAGAACAGCTTAAGCAGAGCTTATGCAATTTACGTGGTTAGAGCAGGGAGGGAAAGTTATTGATGGGTCAGGTCGAGTGAGTGGTTTGCATGCCAATGGGAGAGGGAATATATTCAACAGTTTGGCAATTGGGGACAGCACATTCTGAGAACAAGAATAGCAAACAGTTCTCAAGATTTCAACAGTATTTTGTTAAGCATACAGAAAAACAGGAAGTTACAAGTACATATTTTATTAACCTTTCATTCCCCACTTCTTATTCTGGTTACTTTTAATCATAAAAATGATCATTGGGGGGTCTCACATTTTATGTCTGCTAGTGAGGTATATTGTTGTCTGATTACCATAAGTTTAACTTATCCAATTTAAGCTTGTAGAAAGGAAACTAGATGGCTGAGCAAACAGGGTCCTACAATTAGCAATAATATGAGGATTATTAATGGACTGGCCAGGGCTGATAAAAGCGTAGTTATTCAGGGGGACTGTGTGAACAAAGACTCAAACCACCCTTTTTGTGCCTCTCTTGTAGACGCTCTTCAAGGCGTCTTCTTAATTTACTCATAGATTTTTTTTACAACTCCAGTATGGTCGGCATAAAAACAACATTCTTCCCTCAATGCATCACAAAAGTCCCCTTCTCTAATGAAGAGGAGGTCCAACCCTCGCGTGTTCTCTAAAACAATTTCAGAGAGAGGTTAAAGATTCCTATAAAGCTGTGATGGAGGTTTTTAATATCTTTAAGTTTTGGTCTATTGCTGCTTTTCATCGGGTCATTTGTTGTGTCCCATGGACTAGGGCAGTGATTCCTGTGCCCACCCCTGCAGCAACTCCTTTTCCTAACAGGATGGCTAAAGTGAGGGATACAGGTTCCCAGAGGAACCAGGTTGTATACCCCCCTTTTTGATATTTAAATAACCTGCCTCATGATAGAGCACTCTGGGAAACATCTGAAAATTACATAATTAATCACATCTGTTGAACATTTTATGAAAACATAAACAATGTTTAAGTATATAGAATTATACTGTTGTAGGGACGGACAACGCAAGGCACCTAAGATAGCACCGAAGACAGGGAAACAGACCTATTTGGTTGCAACGGATTTACAGGGCATTGCTTCTGTTGTAATCAATTAATCACCTGATCCCCAAGTTTAGGTAGTTTCAGAATTTTGTACCCAATATGTAAGGGAAGGGGCTCAGAAGTTCACAGTCTGCAGAAGTTCACAAAAAGAAGTTTTCGTTTCTGTTTTTTTTTTTTTTTCTCTGTTCTGGGCAAGTTAACATTTTAAGGACACCTGGAGGGGGAGAGCTTTTTTCTTCTCTTTTTTTTTCTCCCTGCCAGCTATAACCATGGAGCTCATTTGATAACTTATTTATCTTAGAAATGTAACCATCTCTGTGAAGCCCCAGCTCAAGGCCAGAGGCCTTGTTCACATGTTTTGTGAAAAACTAGTAAGGGGGTGTCTAGCTTAGGAGTGCTGATTTTTCCAGCCAGTGGCCAAATAGAACCGGGCAACACAAAAAGGGGAAGTTTATCTACATTGAACTCTTTTTATAGGGACTCTTTGGCTGAAAGTCCTAAAGTCAGCCATGGTGAAGATTCTGGAGAAGGTCAGTTAAGACGTTTCCGTGTGCCTGGTACATAGCGGGAAGACGGGGAAGGCGGGTCTGAGAGCAGTATGAGGAAGGAGAGATGTAAAAGAATAATGGGAAAGGGGTTTGGGATTTTCCAGGCAACAAAAAGTTGAGCAGTAGAAAAGATAGAGCAGAGGGAAACACGGGAGTGAGTATCCCAAAAAGCCTGTGAGGGACTTTAAATTCTTAGTAACCTGTTTTCAGTGATGACAGAGCAACTTTAAAGGCCATTTTCATTACATCTTGGATAGGGGTCTGAGGGCTCTCCTTAGCTGGTTTGAGCTTTGGGTTAGCTGTTAAGAGGACCTGGTGGGATCCGGTGCGGTCACTGACAGGAGAAGAGAGGAGTGAGTGGGTGGATGGGTATCTCAGTACCTCCTACCTCAGCAAGGGGGCAATAGTCTGAGAACCAGTGATTTGGGTTTTTGATCTAATAATTGGAGGGAAGAAATCAGGTTGTTGAGGTGGGAGTGACAGCAGAGAGTCTGGAGCAGAAAGCTGAGGGTGAGGATCTATTGGAGAAGCATGGTTCAGGATGTGAGCAAATGAGGGAAAATGCCTCCACTTAGGGGAATTTCTTTCTACACTTTTGAGCACTTGCCGAGGTAAAAAAAGGTCACGCAGAATTTGAGGATCTAGAGACCCCTCTGGGGGCCATCGGTTATGGTTGTCTAATTGGTAATATGGCCAACACTGTGTACTGAATTGGATGAGGAGTTTGGGTTCCACCAGGCAGCCCCTGTATGCTCACATCCCCATGACTTACAGAAGAAGTCGGCATTTGCCCCACACAGCCATGGCTGTTTGTGGCTTTGATAGTCCGCTAGGCAAACATAGTAATCTAGGCTAGCCAACCTGCATCTGGCTAACGTGTCCCTACATTCATAATGTTTGTTTCTATTACCTATGTTACGGAAGGGATTTATTAGAATTTTAGTGGGATCCCCTTCATCAGGGATATCCCAATAGGAAAGACCGATAGCCAGCTGACAAATGTCTGGGTGGAGAGAGGGCCACAATGTCCCTAAGTGGGCTGTATGCAAGATAGACCATACTTCTTGTACAGTAGGATTTGTGATCAGCCATCACTGCTGAACAGGCTGATGAGGGTTAGGACTTCTATTGGCCAAGGGGAGAGTCTGTAGCCTTATCCACATGGCGAATACACAATTTGAAATGGTTACCAGTCTTTTCCAGTTTCCAGCCAGATTTTGGACAGGGCGCAGGCCAGAGATGAGAGGCATGGATCCACGAAGTGATTCTGTCCACCTTTACCACTGTAGGTGTTCTATGTAGCACCTGATATGGTCCTTTCCAGCGGGATTCCAGGGATTACACCTGATGTCATCTTATGTAGACGAGGTCTCTTACTTGATATCCATATGGAGTCCCCTCATCCCCAGGTTGGTAGGCAGTGGCCAGATGTTTCCACAGGTATTGCTGAGTTCTTCCAAGAGCTTTAAGTCTGTCAAGCAAGGGGGTGTGGAAGGGATCGTTAGGTCTTAGAGTTGGGGTTAGGTCCCTTACTGTTGGAGGGACCATAGAGAATTTCATAGGGGGTGAGGTTACACAAAGAAACAGAGGGAGTATGAGTATTTCTTGCATGACACAGTGCATAAGGCAGGAGCATAGTCCAATCTTTTATGCCGATCTCTAAGCTTAATTTCGTTAAGTCTCTTTAATGGTTCTATTTATTTATTTTTTTTACCTGTCCTGAGCTCTGGGGTCTATAAGCACAATGTAACTTCCAATTAATCCCCAGGGTCCTGGTTAACCCCTGACTTACCAGGGCAATCAACGCCGGTCCATTATCAGACCCTATTACCTTAGCCAGTCCATATCTTGGAAAAATGTCTTTCAGGATCTTCTTGATCATCATTTGTGCCGTTTTTTTTTTTTTTTTTTTTTTTTTTTGTGGGGAAGTCTTCAATCCACCCTGAAAATGTATCTACAAAGACTAGGATATATTTAAGTCCATACCTTCCTGGCTTAATTTCAGTAATGTCCACTTCCAAGAATTGTCCTGGTCTGGTTCCTTGTAGGTGCTTTCCTGCAGGAAAGTTGGAAGGTAAGCATTAACCAATTGACAAACCCGACAGGCTTTTGTTACCCGTTCAGTTATTTCCTTTCACAATGAGTCGGTTAGTGGAAAACTCTGTTCTTGATTCTTCAGGAATGCCTGCAGTTTCTTTGAACCATGGTGAGTGAGTTGATGTACATATTTAACGTAGTTTATGGCTTTCTGAAAATGAACGCTGGGCTCAGTGAAGTTGAGGGTTTCAGTGTCAGTGTCCTTAGATGTTATCAAAAGCTTGCTGGTGCTCAGGGGTCCATTAGAATTGGGCGTCTCCCTTTAACAGCGGGTATAAAGGAGCAGCTAAGGATGCAAACCAGGTATCCATAATCTGCAAAAGCCAGCAGTCCCAAGAAACTCTCTGAGTTGTCTGCTGTTAGATGGGGGTGGTATTTGCTCAAAGGTTTGTGTTCTGGTCTCAGTGAGCCATCGTTTACTGCCCCTAAGGGAATAGTCCAGGAAGATTACTTCTTGCTGGCAAATTTGGGCCTTTTTGGCAGAAGCTCTATACCCGAGTTGAGCAAGCTCGGATAATAGTGCTTGGGTCCCAGACTCACAGTTTTCCATGGTGTTGGCTGCCAGTAGCAGGTCATCCACATATTGAAGCAGGGTGACTTCACAGTGCATAGTTCTGAAGTTGTTGAGATCTCTGTGGAGGGCTTCATCAAAGAGAGTGGGGGAGTTTTTGAACCCCTGTGGGAGTCTAGTTCATGTTAATTGAGCAGACGTCCCGGTTTCTGGGTCTAACCACTCAAAAGCAAATAGGAACTGAATATCTTTATGCAGAGGCAAGCAAAAGAAAGCATCTTTTAAGTCCAGAACAGTATACCATTTCCTCTCATGGTTCAGAGTGCTAATCAGATTGTACAGATTATGTACTGTGGGGTAAATGTCCTGCACTCTGTTGTGGATCTCTCTTAGGTCTTGAACGGAGCAATAGTCCCCGGTTAATGCATTTTTTTACTGGTAGCAGGGGAGTGTTCCAGATCGAATGACAGGGCCTTAGGACCCCTAAGTCTAGATTTTTCTGAATATGGGGCCTTATCCCATCTTTAGCTTTTTTGCACAGAGGATATTTTTTGACATTGATTGGGGGGGGGCTGAAGTTTTTAACTCCACTGTTATTGGAGGTTTTTTCATGGCTAGGCATAACACAGCAGTTTTTTTCCCTAGGCATCTGCGAAATCTGTTATCCATTTCTAGGGTAGCTTGCCTATTTGATCAGTCCTGGGGGGTGTGATGAGTTGAAGTTCATCTTCTACTGACATAGTTAAAGCCGTGACTATAGGAGTTTTAACTGAAGGATTTAGAAATTTCACTTGGAAGCCTTCAGGGTTAAAAGTTATTCTGGACTGGAGCTTGTTCAGCAGATCTGTGCCCATCAAAGGGGTCAGGCATTCTGGGATTACTAGGAACGAGTGATGGATTTTTTCTTTCCCCAGGTCCATGGTCCTCTTAGTTGTCTTAGCCCCATATTTACTGCCATTAGCCCCTTGAAGTAGATTCCTTTTTATTTGATAGATGGCCCAATGGGGCCTTAAGGGCTGAGTATACTGCCCCTGTATCCACTTCAAAGTTTACTCCCCACTGGCGAGTTCTTTGAGTTCTTTTGGCCGGATCAGCTACCTCCAGGGAAGGAG